>NW_016164699.1:30050-30367 GCF_001687245.7 Rhagoletis zephyria | reverse complement strand
GCTATTTTATTATCACTTTAATAAAGGAATTACGCCAACGCCTCCCTATAAATATCGCCACACTAAAAAAAATTGACTTTGTTGGTTTTTCAATTTTTCTTAATAAACAATCTTGGTACAAAGCTCAATAAAAATATAAAAAAATTGACTTTTTTCGGTTGGAAATGCATTAAGAGTAATTAAACCAAAAGTATTTGTTCAACTACAGCAACAAAAACACAAATATAATGCCGACGAAATAACATCCATAGAGATGCAATGGCAACGGTTAACGTTACATACCTGGAGTAATTTAGACTCAACTGTAAAATTTTGGG
>NW_016164699.1:21699-29950 GCF_001687245.7 Rhagoletis zephyria | reverse complement strand
TTTACTGTAGATGACGATCTCTTAAAATTAATGGCCAGTAGTCATAGTCAAAATAAAGTCGACTTTAAAGTTAGTTGCAGCTTTTTGACATAATTTTCAATGGGATATCTGTCAAAAAAGCTGCAACTAACTTTAAAGTCGACNTATAAATTAATGGTGTTAACTAGTCTTTCGTTTCTTGCGATTTATTTAAATAAAGCATGTGAATTTTCACTAAAACATTTTAGCCGTTTTTTGCCAGAGTCTATGTGAAATTTTACTAAAACATTTTAGCCGTTTTTAGCCGCTTTTTTTTGCCAATCTAGCCGGTCGGCCTAAAAAGTTCTGGCAACACTGCTGGCTACACGTACATACATAGCAGCGGGCGAGACGGGCAGTTTGAAGCAAAAGCCAACACTTCAATTGAACGTAATTGGCAAAGTGTGCGTGGCCCGCATTACTGTATGTAGCAAGAAGAAACGAGCGATAACATCAAGAGCTGTTTGGAGCTAGAGCACGCAGCAAAGTCAGTCAATGGAGGCTGAGTTTAATGTTGGCAGCGTTTCTTGCAATCATAAATTTCTTGCTTTTAGCTTCTTTTCAAGTGCTCAGCTATCGAAGCGCTATACACAGCGCGCTCATTATCACCGCCCGCAGCATATTGTCCCCATCCATACCTTTGTGGGCCATGATGGCATTTACTTGCTTGCTTCTTAAAAATTCGATTGACAAGAAGCTTTGCACGCACATAAATATTTCAACGCAAACATTTAACGCTGATTATGTAAAAGTCGTAAATTTCCATAGCACTTTTCAAAGTAGTTCGAGGCATTGATTTCGTGTCATTGCCACCATTTGGCGAGCCAAAGGCAAGAGGCATGATGAGTTACCATATTTTATGGAAATGGATGATTGCTTTTGTGGCTGTATAAGTAGCAAAGGTCAAGGCCGTTGGGCAAAATATTCTGCATGAATTTATTGCTAAAGCAGCAGTAGACTTTTATTGCTAAATCAATTGCTGTTTAGTTTTATGGGAGTGTTGAGTTATGACCAAATTTGATTAGGTAATAAAATATAATATTTTGCTCACGGCAAAATGCTCGTTTGAGGTGTGAATAATAAGTGAGGGAATGATGTTGGGAAAATAAGGAAATGATTTCATTGCAACCTATCAATTGATTGATCAAATTGCACGTACTTGACCTTTAATAATTTTTGAAACATACGACATTCGTATACATATGTGTACGCTAGCATGTATGTATGTATAAATAGAGTTTGAGGTAATAGGTTAAATGGTGAATGAGTTTGGGTGTGATCTATGCAAGTGAAATATCATAAATAAATAGCAGCACAGCGTATAAAATTAGGAAAAATTTATAACTTAAACGCTAATTTTCACAACTTCGTTGATGTTCATACAGATTTTTACAGAGTATGTGTAACCACTACATACACGTATGTATGTATGTAGTACATGACATTGTATTCTTATTTTAAGGATTATAATTTTTGATTTATGAGAAAAATAGTCTGAAAGAAATAGAGGAGTATGAAAGCTACAAACGGCAAATATCCAATGCAATGCAAATGCAAGCAATGTAGTTTGATAACTCAGTGATAATTTTAATAAAAAATATTTTTGTGCGATAGAAAGTATTTTATAGTCTCCATTTCGCTCGATACATCTTCATAGTCGACATTTTTTTATTTTTATCCCTTTCATATAATTTGTTTGTCAAGGTCCTCGAAATAAGCGCTTGTTTCAGTGATGACTTCTTAATTCGTCATGCCCGCGGAAGCTATACCTAGACAATATGTTGTAGAGGGAGCGTTTTGTAAACCAATTCACGACAAGTTACCACTGTGACTGAATATATGCCCTGTCATGGTGGCAGCATTCTTTTGCATCACCGAATGCAATCGGTTTTGCTTAAAATCAATAAAAGGCGAATCTTGTTATTTTTCTGTACTGTGGGAGTGACCACCCCAGACAGGACCTTCTCTTCCTCTGCTCATAGTATCGTGAAGCGCATTGTACACGTGCAGAGCTGGAACGTTTGCGTATGACATGGCCAGTCCAGCGGAGCTGCTGTATTTTAATCCGTCGAGCTAAATCTTAATCACTGCAAGGCTCATACACCTCATCGTTTCATCGGTTGTGGTATTCGCCGTCGCCAACGTGCAAAGTCCCGTTAGTATTCCAAACAATCTATCTGTCGAACACTTCAAGAGCCGCCTCCATCCGCTGCTGTCTGCGCATCTGCGCCGTACACATACAGAACGGGCAGGATGATTGACCTAAAAAGTTGAGATTTTTGTATGTCTAGAAAACTCGCAGCTCTTATTTTCTTCTCCTACATCATATTAAAGAAATCAATTGACAGGAAGTCACCCTACCTGAGACATTGTTTCATATTAAGCGACTAAGAGAGGTCCTTGCAATTCTGCTTGAGCTGGCTGTATTGCTCAACGTCATTTTACACAGCCGTATCTCTTTCGCGGGGATACCAAATTCAGACTGCCCGCGATAAAGGCAACTTCGTTTGCGCTGACGAAAGCGAAACTTATTAATTTGTTTATGCTTGAACTTAATGTTGGAGGCTGAATTTTCCGCGAGTGGTACCAAAAATTCGTTTCTTGTCCACGCTGGCATTGAAGTTGCCAAGCACAAGTGGTCTTCTGCACACAGAAACAATCCTCCTTTAAAGAATCGAGGTAAATTACACCGCGTGCATTCTAAGCAACTGTCGTAATGACATGGTCGGTGGACAGAGCCACCTTTGTATTCCTTGGTGCACGTGTACCCAAATGCACCTCACTGCCTTGACTATTCTTGGGCCTCTGATATACATATTGTGATGGATCCATGTTTTGAAAGCGGTTACGAAACGGCGTATAAACACGTCTGGATTGCGTTTTAATTTGAATTGGTCACACGGTTGCGTTTATGTTTGAGCGTTTTTCGTCGCGGTATCCATCACGCGGTTATCCTTTTCGTATACCAGTACCAAAGAGCAAATGCCTCATGCTGTTTTGATATTTCGCTTTCATTACATTGATGATAAGTTTGGGGATCTGAGCATTTAGCGTCATGACCTGGCAACCATAGTAAAGAAAGTGTGTTTAAAATGTAGCTAAGGTAAGACTTCCAGGTCTGACCAATGCCTTGAGTGCAGTTTCAATGTCAATACAAACACGTGTATCCTATCTACCCACCTATTTTCCACCATGCAGTTCATTGCATTGGGGATTGCAAATACCCATTTCCCCCAAGATAAAAATTATACATTTTACCCAAAATAAAAATCATACATATTGTCTGTGTTACCAACGATAAGACTTCAGATACGGAAAGCAAAATATGAGGAAGATTGTCTCTATGAAAAATTTCTAAACTAAAAGGTAAAGCAGAGGAAAAAACCAAGGAAATTTCATAGATATTCCTTATTGATTTTGTGTGAAAGTTCTTATTGATTGATGAGAAATATCTTTTAAAAATCAATAGGAAACCTGATTGATTGCATCATTTATGGAGAAACACTTCTTAAATGTATCTGATGTCTTCTTGAATTCACTTGCTTTCCAAGTCTATCAAACTTTATGTGTTGCTTCTTGAATTCGTTAAAATTAATGCTATTAAATTTTATAATGTAGTTAAGGAGATTAACGTAGCCATTAGCCGTTAGGTGCCGAGTTCGAGGAAAGGTCAACGCAGAATTTCGTATTCTATTTTTAATATTTAATTAGGTTACCTAATCAAAATGGAGAGAATTCCAACTGGGTTTCATTGAAAAGATAATCCTGCTGAAGAAAGAAGGCTTTCTTTTGAAGCTGGCGTTAAGCCAGCACTCAGCCTCAAGGTACTCGGAATTGTAGTTTCTCCCTAGCAAAAGTGTTGATGGTAAAATATCCTCTAGCAATCTCCACATCGTTCCATTCGGTATCATACCAATACCCATTTCCTTAAGCCTGCAGGTGGGCGTAAAGGATTCACCACTTATTAAGGTGCAAAGTAATAGCTTGCGTACAACAGACGGTGACTATCAAATCATATACCATAATCATTTACCATATCAAATAGGTATTATTAAAGAGGTGTGAATCCACAGGAATCCCCTAGATCACACCTACGTCTCTCACTTTATCAATCCCAGTAGCTTGCTGTGTCAAAATCGTATTACGATAAGAGACTTAATATCAAACTTGCGTTGAATTCGAACAATAATATTGATTTAAATTTCAAACCATTTAAACATTTACGACAAATTTCCGATTTCGCTGTCAATCAAGCAAAATATCTCTTCAATTTCACATGTGTATACATACTCGTACTTATCTACATTTGTATTTGTTAAGCATGTATGTACAATGTTTATGTTGTTATAAATAACTAAAACACGCAGTCAAAAAGAAAATTGCTTGAAAAGTACTTTCCAATTTAATGGCGAACGTCGCTGTTTGTGACGTGGCGGCGCCACAAATCCATCATCGTTGCGAGTGAATGAACACAGGCATTGATATGTACAAATACAAAGAAGTAGGCATATATGCTTGCTTCGCAATACATTCCAAAAAATAACATACATACATACCTAGATAGATATGCACAACTAAAGGAAGAAATGAGCGAAAAGCCATAAAAGTGGGAAGCTATTAAGCGACAAAAGTCAAATGGTTGGGAAGTAAGTGGTGGTGTGGTTGGTGGTTAGACATGAAGGAATTATGGTACAGTAGTTTTTAGACAAACACGAGCCTGCAATCGTATTCATGTACGTATGTATTTATATGCCTTTGCATGCTTTACTGGTATCAGGAGTTTTTAGCTATGCGGACCACGTACTTAGCCAAATGACACGCATAAACTTTGTAGCGTTGTTAAA
This sequence comes from Rhagoletis zephyria, assembly GCF_001687245.7. Lineage (NCBI taxonomy): Eukaryota > Metazoa > Arthropoda > Insecta > Diptera > Tephritidae > Rhagoletis > Rhagoletis zephyria. The sequence continues at coordinate 25,088 of NW_016164699.1, read as the reverse complement.
CTAAAAAGAAATAAATGGTTTTTAGCTACTCCTTTCACAGGGCGCTTACGTAATCCTCTAAACCCTTTTTCAAGCGAATCATCAATACACTGAAATGCCGACACCGTTTTAAGTACGTACGCCTAAGCCAGCGTTGTTTAGCAAACTAGGTACTTTTGTAGAGCCTAAACGCTTTGCGCGGTCACAAGTTTTTGTTTACATACGTATATAGATATATGCATCTACATACGCATACGCACTTAGGTAGTACATATGTATATATACGTACATTAGCGTGGTCCAAACAAAAAATATTTCCGAGTTAGGTTTGGGTCCACCTTCCAAAAGTTTTCTTCTTGCCGAAAGAGTTGTTGGCATCGAACTTTACGTTTCTAAGTATGTATTTAAAGGATGCTCATGAAACATTTATATTTGTGGATAAGCCACATCGAGGTCACACCCCGGTGTTCTGCACAATCAGAATGCAGACATTTCTTCACGAATGCCTACAAATCCAACGATTCGACACTTAAGGTAATTTCTTCACGAATAACTCATGGAAGTCTTAAACGCCAATTTATTCCTAGTTGTTAAACAAGGACCTTGTACCTATTTTTAAGTTTAGGTTTTGAGAAGCCGCAACATTTTCGTGGCGGCATCCTAATCTAATAGATAAATAGTTTGTTTGCACAAATGTCAATAGCGAAGCGTAAAAATATTTTTTCGCCCGGTTGCGTGTGTGCGTCCGAAACCATTGGCAATGAAAATGCTTCACTTAGAAAGCGGTTTGCTCTTGGCTCATGTGGCTATTTTATATCGCTTGGCATATATATATGTATGTATATGTACACATAAGGGGTGATCCATCTAGACCTTTGTTTTTTAATTTTAAATAAAACACTTTTGACTTCACATAACCCAAAAGAAAAAATTCTAACGAGTGATATTACACGATAACTAGCTGAAACCAAATCTTGCCGACATCACGGGCATTAATTTCAGGCAACAAAAGGTTCGTTATCATGGTGTGGTAGAGCTCGCCATTGACGGTTATTTCTGTCTGCGGCCAACATTTGAATGAAATTATTTTTAAAAAGTAAATGTGTGCTTTTTTGGGTCTTTATTTAAAATTAAAAATCAAAAGTCTTCATGGATCACCCTTTACTATGTGGGTATATAGTTAAAATAGGCAAAAGTACCCTGCAGGGAAACCGCGAACTAGTGAATCAAATTTCTAGTTCCTTACTAGATCTTTATCGCCTAAAACCAGTTCGATAGTAACTAGAGCCCCACCAGTTCAAAATCACCAAAGTGTGGTACTTTAAAAAAAAAACAAAAAAATTGTTATTATTTTAATATCTTGGGACCATCTGGAATCTAACCAATAACAGCTAGCACCTCTTCAAACTCAACTACAGTCAAAGGTATGTAAACGTACTTTTCTTGCATTCATTCAAACAAATTTAGTTTCAAATTGAAAACACATTTCTTTGAAAATAATTTAAAATCGCACACATGGACAACCCAAAAATTTAAAAAAAAATCATGATATTTTTTCGTCTGTCGATTTTAGAACTGGTTCCAAACTATAGAGTTTAGGACTAGCTCAGAGCTATCGAAAAAGGGATGCAACGGGGGGCAATGGACATTTCGTAAGATATTACAATGTTACATTCGCCAGTTGCTAGCATGCAAGAGAATTATCGCGCACCAGTCATGGTTCTAAATTCTCTAGTACAGGACCAGTTCGGCACTGGTGCGTTTCCCTACAAGGTGTGTAAATTTAGCGCGAAGTTCTATTACATATAGGCTTGGGCGTTTAGGAAGGGCGCAGATATTTTCTTTATTATCTTTTTATAGACATGGTTGAGCGCACACAGCATCAGAAAGTTAAACAACAACAAATGGGGACAGGATTACAAGCAACGTAAATATGTGCGCTTACATATGTATCTACATTAGATTGGTCCAAAAAATTTGTTTTCCAAGATAGGTATTGGGGCACCTTCCAAAATTTTCCCTCTTGCCGAAAGAGGTGCTGGTACCAAACTTTACGTTTCTAAGTATAAGTTTATAGGATGCTCATAATTAATAAATTCATAGAAATATTGTGTACACTTATTAATCAAACAATTGGTTAAGCAACCTAAGAACATTTCAAATTTAAGTTATCTAAAAAATATCAAAATTTTCAGTTGTCATGGCAACAGTAGCTTTTTATAAAAAGCACCAATATTTTTGCTAGTTTCACATCAATCCATTAGCGCATTTCAAGGTCATTGACCACGCTGTATTTGTTACAGTAGAAAATTTCAAGTTGGTATAGATATTGCAAGTATAAAAAGGAAAAACCCCTGTTGTCTACGGTGACATTTTTCGCCCATACAAAACTTGGACCACTCTAATGTAGTAGATGCATATGTACATATGTGTACAAAATGCGTGTTTTTGCATACATGCTCACATAATACGCCCAAAAATATGTTTGTATATGTGCAGCGTGAATACGTAGTACAGCATGTTTAGTGTAGAGTAATTTTCCACCAAATATTAAACGATTGAAAAATGGTTTGTCATTTAGGCTCTGCTGTTGCTGTCATTGCGCTTACTGTCTCTGCTAAAGTCTTTTTCATTTCCAGCTCCTCGATTTCGTTGCTATTGTCACTATGTCATACATTTATTGATCAGCGAAAAAGGCAACTATTTTTATAGCCTGTATTCAGGCATTAAAACGTACGTGCATTTTTCTCAAGCCGATTTGTTTACTACAGAATAGTAATTCACATTGAAACTAACGGTGTTTAGAAAAGCTACACGCGGTTGTTGGCCGATTAAAGTTATGTTTTAGAAAGCGCGTAGTTTAAGCTTTATTCCTACATACGTATGTAATTCGAATATTTTCGGAGAATAAATTAAAACTTCTTACGTTAAGACGCAGGAATATATTCACAATAAGTGGTAGTATAAAGATACCTTGAAAACTTGGCTGTCGGTAAAAGTGTGCCTAGACGCGTTCATACATTCATAACTATTGTGGAACACAAAATTTAAATTCTAAAAGAATAGTTTTTACATACATATGTATGTACATATCAATATCCTGTATCCGCACTTTTCACAAAAATTAGATTCTGATCCAAAATCCATCTAAGACTTAACTGTCATCGGTGAAATTAATGCTGATCTTGTATAACGCTTAACAGAAGAATTGACTATTAAATTGCAAAGTCAGAATTAACATCGGTGATGTCAGGTAAGTCCCAGATGGGTTCTAATTTCACAAAGTAGCTTTTGAGAAAATTGCACATAGAGGGTATTGAATATATGCCCTCGATATGTAAACAATCATTGGCTTCGGTATGGTGAAACTTTACTCGGGTGTTAAGTAAGATAATAAACTTACAACATTG
>NW_016164699.1:0-21674 GCF_001687245.7 Rhagoletis zephyria | reverse complement strand
TTTTTGAAAGAGAAGCAAATGAGCAGCACTTTCCATTCGCACTTTATTAAACTCAATTTTAATGAGTTACAAAACTGCAACCCAATTTTTTTTCTAAAGATTCTAATTAAAAAGTTTGAAATTTTGGTGAAACATTGCAGAATTAATTTTATAGTTTTTCTTAGGAAAAGAGCTTTACTTTAATAAAATAATTAATAATAAACATTAAATAAACTAAAGAAAAATAGCCACAACTTACTAAAATGTCGGGTCTCAATTTATATTTTGGTCACTGTATGTATTCTTCGATTCGAATCACAGGCATTCAGATTAGGAAATAATAACTGTTTATAAAGAAAATTGCCATTATATACCAAAATCACTTAAAACTCGTTCATAGGCAAGCCATTTTAATGAGCTGTTAAGGCTTCGGAGCGCCGAATACGGGACAAATACAGGACATTAAAAGAAATACAGAACATTTGGCGTCCCGTATAAAATAAATAAATTACCAGGACAATGGGTCAAAAAAGAGGACTGTCCCGTATAATACAGGACGGATGGTCACCGTAGTTATAGCCAAAGCTACAAATTTCACTAATAATGCAATGCTGCTGCGACCGAAGGAAGGAAGTTGAACTATCGAAAATTTACGCTCTATTTCGCATTTATCGGCCTCAAATTTTTTTTTTTTTTGGAGTTCGCTATTTATAGAACATAAATTACACGCAAATTTTCACGCTTGTATTTGAAAATTAGGCAGACAACGTTTATTTAGCCATTCATGTGCGTCATTTTGCGTATTTCGACATTTATGTGGATTATTAGCGCGGCTGACCATTCTTCACAAGCACAAGCACGCATTAAGAAGCATATACATTAGGGTGGTACGAACAAAGAAAAGTTCGAATTTATACCACTATTATTTTTTCCAGTAACTCCAAAAAATCTATCTTCTATATACCATAATAAACATGTAAATTGTTTGTCAGTTTGTCTGTTTAAACTCACCAATCTCCGGAATTACTGAATGGACTTTCATGGGGCTTAAACTGGTTTATAGAGAGTGACCTCGGACGTAACCTAGGGTATAAAAAAATTAGATCTGACACGAGGGCGTAGCACCTCCCATAGGCATGATATTTTTAATCAGCTATATCTTAGAAACGATAAGTCTCATCCTATTTATCCGCACAGACCTTCCATTTTAATTTAAAAGTCTTCAGTATTCTCTGAGACTTTGCTTTGACATGTGATTATATGTCGCATGCTCACGAGTGGGATGTCCGACTAGGATTTATGCTTTTACATCGCAGCAAAAAATTAAATTATTTTTCATTAGGAGGCCTTAAATTAAATAAGAAAAATGGTTTATGTCCCCTTCAATGCGCCGTAAACTGAAAATGTATTTTTCTGTTTTATATTTTTATTTGTTTACCCCGAACGACATCGGATAATCTGCATCATAAAATATACTGCCGAAAAAATTGTGCCGACAGATGCCGCTAGAGTCGAGATTTTTAGAAAATCCATCTTTATCGCACGACCTGGATTAACGGGTATTAACTTTATGAAAAGAAGTTATTCTGCAACAAAAAACGGGCTCAAAACATGGATGGCGCTGCAATCAAGATATTTGGATACCCCTCTACAAGTTTACGCTGTAGATGACTTAATAAAGCCCCATCCTTTAAGTATGAATGCAAAGAAGCGCGAAATTGTTAAGGCGCCACAAATGTCCTAGACACATCAACGGGTCATCGGTATATCAAGAAGAAGTGTGACGAATTACAGAGAAGAACGGTAGGAACATCTATGACCCCGTATGAGCGGGAAAACTCTTTCTTCCCGTTGATTCAAACCTTGCAATACTTGCAGATATCTCACAGGTGGAAATAACATTAGTACATAAACCATATGTTATCTCACCGCTATTATTCTTAGCCTATGAGTAAGGAAAGTTCTGCTCTTCCGTTCTTTCAACCCAAGCTAATAATGTTTACATTACAAACCACTTTTGTATTTTAACACTATTTTTGTATTTGTCAATGCAAAAGTTCCAATCAGGCGTTGCGAAGCAAGCCAGGCAGTTGCTAGTGCTTAAATAAACAGTAAGATATAATTACTTCAAGTCTTCTGAACACAAGCAGAGTTTGCCGGTTTAACATATTGATTTTCAAGGATTCTATACCATGTCTACAATATTTTTGTTTTTAATAAAATACATGGGAAACTTTAAGCGTTTTGAGCGACACTAATTATTTTTGATAAAAAAAAACTCGGGTATATTTGGCTAGAGTTTGGCAGCATTACAATTTCGACTTTAATTTTTTCACATGCAATTTGGGACTACTCTAATGTACTTGCATTTTACGTATGTATGTATGTATTTGTACATTCATGTTCGTAGGTTAAGCGGGAAATATAAAAAAATATTAAGCAGCGGATATACGAAACACACTCAAAGGACAAAATATAATTGTATGCACATACATATATACATATGCACATTTTTGTGCAGATGTATGAATACATAAACAGTTGACTGGCCGCTGTTATGGTTCATTGGCATCGTCGGTTAGTTGGTTAGTTGGTCCATTGAATGTTATGCCTATTGGCCTGAATGGTTAAGCGGTGCAGTGTTGATTGGTATGGGCAGTTGGTCTTACTATACGCTGTCTATACAATTGAGATCAATTCAGTTTGTTCAGTTATTTGTACTTACCAATATTCATGGCATGTGGTAAGCTGGTGGTTAGCTGTTTTGAGGAAATAAGCTTAATCATAAGAGCACACTATATTGCTATGCGAAAAGCTAAACAATTTATGGTTGGCTACCAAATAATTTCAGTATATGAGGCGTTGATATCGACAAAGGTGTTTAGCTAAAATAAATGCAGCAGGGGAGCATGTATCTTGCTCTTCTGCATAAGTATCTACACAGGCATTGTGTTTTGGAATGCATATTCGTACGACTTTGATACGATTCATTCGAAATACGCGTATGTGCCACGTCGTTTATTCGTGAAAACAAACGCATTATACATAATTCATCTAAAGAATGTCATGGCGTATGAGTAATAGTTAATTTCAATTATATGGGTTTTGTGTAGGTATTAAATAAGATACGATTGGCAACTAAAGAAAATATCGCTTCACTTGGTACCCCAGTTTTTAGTCCAGAAACGTAGAATATCTTATAATTTTTGAAAAGTGGCAACCCTTTTTGAGTAATACATTATTGAGCATCTAAAAGCCGAGCCCTTTTATTTGACACCTCATTTCTTGTAATCCAACGAACAATGCGGATCTAATGGTTTTTTAGACAGGTGGCACCCCTATAGGAATTTAGAGTACCAAAGATAATATTCCTATCGATACAGATTATACTTAAAAAATCTCGCAAAAATCAGTTCAGTAGTTTTTGAGATTAGCGTGGTCAAAATATCTAGACTTTCCTTTATACTATATATAGAAGATAGTAATTTTTAAACAGGTGGCAACCCTATTAAAAAAATTAAAGCTTTTGTACATGCGAAGCCCAGGCCCTTTAATTTGGTATCTGCATTTGTAATCCAACGAACGGCGAAAATCTCTTAATTTTTTAATAGGTGGCAACCCTACTTAGAAAAATAATACATTATTACACATGTGGAGGCTAAATCTCTTCGTTTGACAATGACGGTGCAGAATTGATGCCTACGCTTTTTATGATTGAATATAGTAATTTTATTAACATGTGGCAACCCTATAAAAAAAAACATTAGTGATTTTCTAGAGGCCAATCCCTTTCATTTGACCCTCGTATTTTGTAGTCAAATGAACGGTGCGGATCTTATAGTTTTTAGGCAGGTGGCAACCCTATTTAACTTCAAAGTAAAAAAAGTTCACTCTCCTGCCGATACAGAGTATATTAGACAAAATCTCGTCAAAATCCGTTCAGAAGTTTTCGAGATTACGGCGTACAAAAAATCTCGACTTTCCTTTATACTAAATATGTATAGACTCCAAACTTGGAATAGTAATTATATGTGACACGTCAAGTTAAATGGGACCTACGCTCAGAAAAAAAGATTTCGAGAAAAACGACTTTGAAGTTTACCAAGTTGATTTTGATGCTTCTGAACGCTTTAATGGATTGAAACTCATTACTCGGGGGTTTTTGGTGTCGCTGATTACGAATCCGATGTTCGTTTTTAAAAATTCAAAATGGCGGATCCAATATGGCGGAAAGAATTTAAAATTTGTTCAGATTCATGTGAAATTCAAAATTGTCGTTCGTTTTCCAAAATTCAAAATGGAGGATCCAATATGGTGGCTGAAATTAAAAAAAAATTGGATTCACATATAAATTCATACTTAGAGGGTATCTTGGGGTCAATGATTACGAATCAGATGAATTTCTGGATATGTATGTAAATTAGTATATATATGTATTAATGATGTATATTAAAGTTGTTCTTATCAATTCTTATTATAGTTATAGTATTATACCAAGCATTTTTCTCAATGCAGTAGCTTCAAAGGAAAGAAGTAAGGAAGTTTCAAGCGAATCCGATCAATTTTTAAAAAAAGTCATCCGCCATATTGGATCCGCCATTTTTAATTTTGAAAAACTAACATCGGATTCGTAATCAGCGACCCCGGAAACCCCGAGTAACGAGTTTCAAGCGAATTTGATTAATTTCAGAATAGTTTGTCAGATTTCATTTTTTGTGTACTTTTTTTGTGACAGTACCTATCTTTGAAGTGAAGTTGTGAAAAAACTAATGCAGCTAAAAAGCAGCGGTTTATTGCATTGGAAAGAGCAGCCCGTTTACTATAAGATCTATGAAAAAGTGACAACCTATTTTTCTGACCGTAGGTCGCTTTTAACTTTACGTGTCACATATGGTTAAATGTCCCCATTATGTCGAGAAATGCTACTCGGTTTTATTTCTTAATTTCAAGTGATCTCCTACTTTTGATGCTAAAGAATGGATAACCATTTTTATATGGATCTTCCTTTACAGTATGTGCTAGCGTAACTATAGGCGGCATTTACAAAATTCTCAGAAGTGATTATGAAAAATTATGAAAGGCTTATTGCTCTAAAGTCGTCTGATTTAGTATCCGCGAGTCTTTTTATTTTCTAATCAAGTTATAGCTAATGTTTAAGTCATAAGTAATATATCTTCAAAAAAAAAAACACGTAAAGCTTTAAATATATAGCTTTCTTAAGACAATAGATAAGCAGTATTTAATAATTTCCACTTTAATTTCTCTCTTGCACGATTTAGCGCACCAGCAATCGCTCCGTACGCGATACAGCACGCTACAATAAAATACCAAGCAAGTCCAAAAACTCCAGAGGAGGCGGTGGAGGTGGAGGTGGACGCCGCAACGCAGCAGCAGCTAAACTACTAAAAACAGATGCCGAATCTAATTTGCCTGATAGCGCAGCTTATGATGAGGACGACGATGACGACAACGAAGAGGTCGATGATATTTATGATTATCACGATGATTGCGAAGAGATGAGTGTGGGGACGACGTTGGATGAAGACGAATATGGTAATGAACGGCGTATGCCCACGGTAGACTTCAGGAATACGGCAACCACAGCAACAACAGCAGTACAAGCAATGCCCGCCATGAAGGATACAGCTACAAAGGACACAGCAACGACGGCTATGCTGGGTGATATCGATGACATCGAATACTATTGCCGTGGCACAAAAGCCGCACTGCAGCAGCAGCAGCAGCAGCAGCAATCGCGACATCAGTCATTAACAAATGGCATTGGCGGCGCGTTTGATGCCAAAGTGCCCGCAACTACGGCGACAGTAAATGCAAATAGCGTTAAGGAAATGACTGAGCTGCAGCAAATTGTGCGACTCGCACGTAAATCGAGCAGTAATAGCAGTAGCCTCAACCGAAATGTGCCACCACCACGGCTGCCATTTTTGAAAGGAACCGAAAAGCAAGAGCAACAACAACAACGCACAGCGTCAATTGATAAATTGAAAACCATGACAGGCGACCGTGTGCTAAGCGCCAACGAAAGAACATAGAAGGACATCACGCTTGATGTGCGATGCACCGATGATGCGAGGTAATGCGAGGTGATGCGAACAAGCAAGTAACAAATTGCGTTTGTGATTTTGTATAAAGCGAAATAAGAAAAAAAGAAACGTTGTAAAAATTAGTAGCTAAAAGCTTTTTATTAGTAAAATGATTTATAAAAACTAACTTAAATCGAGATGTGTAAGCGAATGCAGGAGACTATACTAAACTATACTAAAAATGAAATGAGAACAATTTGAGGGAAACCTGCATAATTATGCATATACATTCTCGTACATACATACATACATGCATAATAGTGTGCGCGCTGCGAAGTGCAAGGGTATGCAAATTAGAAAAAGTAAGAATGTTAGAGCCTAAATTATAATTATGGAAGCGTGTTCGAAAATGCAGTGGAAAAGAGAAGAAATCTACAAAGCATCACGAAAACGTGAAAATGCAAAGAAAAAAAAATCAATATGCCAAGCGTGCGCTGAAAATGAGCGGTTTGCGTTTTTGCTTTCGTTAAAAATAAACCAACCCAAGGGATGTTTGGTTTTTATTTTTTGCAACAACCCAGCATTGTACGAACTTTGGCGTCTATGAGAGCAAACAACATATCGCATTTGTTTTTTACTAGAGTCTTAACCCAAAAATATCAGTTTGTCAGAAAAATCAAAACCCACTTGCTCTGCTCGACCACAAAATAAATTTTTCGTTGCTTGAAATTTTTTTAAACAAAGTATATGTATATTTAAAAGAAAGCAAAAACTAATCTGCTACTTACATATCGATGTCTGAGTGGAAGATCGACCTATCTCGGCAATAATGCCCAATCTCAGAATTTGGTTGAAGAACTCCCTATTTTGGAACTTGATTGAAAAAAACGCTCTATCTCAGAATGCGGTTCAAAAAAGCCGTACCTCAGCACATTTTCAGTGGATTTTCGTTTGAGGTACGACGTTTTTGAACCGAATTCTGAGATAGGGCGTTCCTTAACAAAATTCTGTGTTAGCGTGTTTCTCAATAAAAGTTTGAAATAGGGCGTTGTTGAAAAATTTTTTGAGCTAGGGCGTTTTCGAACTGGTTGCCAAGATAGGTCGATCTTCCACTCGATCATCGATATGTATGCACTATATGAATGCAAAAGTAAGCAATACTAAAATTAACATAATTCTTTCTTGCGTTAAAGCGCCACGGTCTGCAAAAAAAACTTTTCGTTAATGCATTTTGAGCGAACGTTTGGTATATTTTGATACTAAATATGTACAGTTGACATTAGTTTTATTTGCATTGAAAATGACTATGAATGAACACAGCTCTTATTTATTTTTTTATTTTATTTATTTTTGTTTGCACTCATCTACGATGTGTCGATAACAATGTATACCTTAGAGTAAATTTATCTTTCGAATCTCCACATAAACTGGAATACTTCTAAATCTCTTAAAAATATTTAAAAACATACATATAGAGCACAGCTTGTACGCAAAAGTTTACGGTCAGCATTAAACAATAATTCGTTTCGATTTTTCAAACAACAATTCACTGCTTTCAATTTGTGTAATTTTATTTTATGTAAATGAATATTTTAGTAAGCAATTGTGTAAAGAATAAATTCTATTTTTAAGCTAATTTACTCCAAAGCGGTTTATGTCTGTATGTAGTTTGTCTATTTTATCAGATTTTATTTTTTATTTTTAAGACGATGCCTGTATCCAAAATATCCCATACAAATGTTCTCTACAACGCGACATCTTTATTGGGCATTGAAGTGACAATTCATGTCATTACATTAAAATTTATTAAGAGTCGTTAAGTAAGTCTGTTTCCACATGACATTTTTTAAATGGCATACAGTTTGTCATTTTAATGCCCTACTGGAATTTCAGCAAAATTTATATATGTATTTATATTTACTACTCTCTACTTGTTTACGTGCATAACAACATACGTACATACATATATATTTAATAAAAGTTAAAAATTGTATTTTCAAGTATGTATGTAGGTAATTTTGTTTTATTATACCAATTTTCGTTTTTAATTAAAACAATTTTAAATTAAGTTTTATTATTTGCAAATTATGTTTAGTTTTTGTGTGTATGTATATTGTTAAAAAAATGAAAAAAGAAAGCTTATTTATGCAAACAATTCAAAAGCGTATAAAATCTGAATCAAAACTTTTGATTGAAATTTAGCAAACTTCAACCTAAACACTGCAAATTTTAAAAGTCTGCGGAAATTAGTTATTTTAATTTTATACACTCGCATGGTAATCAAAATGTTAACTAATGGGACACCCATTTGCTTTTTTTCTATGTACAAAATACAGATATCCACGAAGCATTCAAAATTAAAACAAAAAAAAGTCAGGGATTGGTACTAAGGTTGGAAAAAAATTATAATTTTTTAATTGCAAAAGTGCTACAAAAATTTTTTTTCAACCGCTATAGCTCAGCGTTCTATATGAGGGCAATTCCATTATGACTGGTGGGTCATTTAACTTCACGGGGTATACTCTCTGTTGCGATTAGAGAATCAAATCATTCGGATTCGAATACTTGGCACTATCAATTTGTATAAGTCCGTGCCGTCTTCCGAACCACATTCAGCTTCACAAAACGCCATCATTGTGAATACATAATAACTAACCCTCATTAGTCCCTTAGATTATAAACCAAATTTGTCTTTTGGGTAATTTTTGATCCTGCGGAACTTCGGAACGTTCGTTTGAATAAAAAAAAAATATTGAGTTGATTCATTTATAATTGTTTATTGTCTGTCATTTTTTTCTCCACATTTAACACCAATTTTATGTTTCTGCATTGGTCTTTGTATAGAAATTTGTTGCACACTCCACATTTGGTTCATCGTTTGTTTACGTTGACATCATACAGACATAAGAAAAAACGTTCACATTTATTTGTTGGTGGGGAAGTGCTGGCCCCAGTGCTCTGTATTTGTTGTACGAACTGTCCGGCATTGCTTCCGTGGGGAATTATTCCTCCGAAACCACAATGAAAATTAAAAGTTTATCCTAAAAATATTCCAATTACAATGGGTAAATTTCAGGAGGAAAAAATTTTAATTTTTCGGCAGAAGAAAAGAATCTGATTGTTCGGACCCAAGACAAGTGAGAGAATCGGCTTAAAAATTTAAAAAGGGTTAATTTAGACCCTGCGGATCAGTAATGGCTAATAAATATAAATAACTAATGTTTAAAATTCCTTTAAAAAAACATCAATTAACTTTTAAGTCTGAAACACTGAAAATCCTTCTATTTTACATTTATTCACTCAAAAATTAATTTTGGGCAAAACATTTATTCTTTCATCCAGATTTGTTTGTGTTATAGAACATGTACTTACATACTCTGCGCTTTCGTTTTCATCGAAAATTAAGCCGATATTAAATTCATAGAACTATTTAAAATTGTTACTGGTGTAAAGTAATTATGTTGAATTATGTACACAAAAATTACAGCTTCTTTTTATCCTTTAAGTACTTTTTAACAGATTAATGAAATGCTCTCGAATTTCCACTAGGTATTTAAATGACAAAAAATTTGAGGCATTTAAAAAATACCATGTGGAAATTAATTTAATCACTATTTTTTAGCGCAAAAATATTATTTAATGCCCAAGTTTGTTGTTATTTGAGTATACAATTTAGTTAACACATACACACATATATATGTACATAGCCTGCAGTCCGGGGGAGTGACTACAGGACTGATGAATCGGTAGCTACCTGGTAAACTCTGCGATTACCAACCGACTACTTGCAGTATATTTCAGATAGTCCCTATTATTATCAGCACTAGTCCCTCATAATTCCCCTGCCAGTGGTTTCAACTGCCATTTTTAGCATTTGCGTGTCATTAGAAAAGGACCGGTCCACTCAACACTGACCATAAGATAGTCTTGGACAATTTAGTCCAATTTTGGAGACTTTTTTTCGTTGGAACACGAATGCCTTCTGCACTTCACAGATGCTTTTTCATATTTTGGAACACAAAAAAAAAGTATTTTATCATTTTATAACCATGTTGCCTCTGACGGTATTTGAGCCCGGACCCTCCTGAAAGTTAACAAATAGAGGCAAGCATCTCTTTGCACTGAGCTACAGCCACGCATGTAAAGTGTGGTCAAATGTTCACCTTGAATCAAGGCCAGACCAAGCGATTGGGAAATTTACAGGGTGGAGATCTTTAAATTTGTGTTGATTCAAACTCAACATTTGAAAGCACATTTACATGTCAGGTTTTAGTTGAGTGCGCAAAGATGATTGCTACAATTTGTTGATTTCCAATTACATTGCAGGCAACATGAAAATGAATTTTTTCGAAAGTCTGTAAAGTTTTGGGTGAACACTTTTCAAATCCTTCCAAGCGTCGGGATATTCCGCTTTAGTTCTAGGACTTGACAATTTAAACAAAAACTCATTTCATCTTGTGGGTGACCCAAATCATCATCTTTTCGCTTTTGTTTGTGTACAAGCGATCGAACTTATTTTCTACTGATTCTAGTGACGATTCGCTACCCATTTCCATAAGATCAGCTCCGCACATTATTTCATTTCTTTACTAAGGCCAATGGTAACGAATCTTTGAAATGAATTTTATCTGAACCTCGGGTCCAGTGAAGTTGATGCAATCTAGCAAAAAAGAATGGATGATGGATGGATTTTACAGTCGGTTCTTAATGTATGATATATCGATGTTTTTGTCTTGAGGGCTAAACCTTCGTTATTCAAAGTTCATTGACATCACGCACCCCGTTCTAGTTCTTACCCACAAGACTTCAGTTCCTACCAATATCAGTAAACTGAATCTTTCTAAAAATCATTAAAATTTTGTTAAGGAAGTGTTTTGATTATTGCAGTAGAACTCTCTCTTAACTCTCGCGGAATAATGCTTAACCGATAGCTATCGAACAGAAACAAATTTGTTTAGTTCCCCGTACGTATTAGGTAGACCCGAATCTATGTAAAAGAGACTAGGTTCACTTGAGCCGAGTTTAAAAAACAGTTAAGACTAATTTTCGTTCGAACACCGTAATTTGTACATTAAAGCGGAATCAAAATATTCATGCAAAATAAAAATCTGGCTAAATTAGTTATTGCATACTTTCAGGCAGTACATCCAATGTAAAATAGTTCCGACGTACTACTCAAATTACGATTTTTCTTCGTGAATATTAAATGGCTTAGAGTGGATACGTAATCGAAGAATGTGTTAATTTAAATTTCTGGTTTACTCAGCATAAATTTGCATATTTTTTTATTATTTATGGTTTTTACGTTAATGCATATTTTCGATTGCGCAGTGATAACAAAATTATTTAAATCTTCCTACTTCACTGCACTGTTTTGCAATGACATTAGAAAAACTTTAAAAATTACCCAAATTGAGAATACAATTGAAAAAAAGATCTTTTAATTACGCATAAAATCGAATTATCGCTTTTTTATACCTAAATACGCAGTTGATTATGTAAATTAAAATCATTTGTGTAAATAATTAGCAAAAGTAAAATAATAGCAAAAAATTATGAAAAATGTTGTGTAAATAATGTAAAAATTAGAATAGAATGAAAATAAAAATAATATACATATAATGATAAACTACCGTAAAACCACGAAAATATAAATCAAAAAAAAAAAAAGAAAAATGTGAATCAAGTAAGGAAAACTTAATTACCGTAGTTAGCGTAAAATTAAATAAATTTTCAACTAATTAAGCAACTAAAATTTGACGTAATATAAACGTAGACATACATATACAAATGAAAATAAATTTAAATATAAACGAGTATAAAAGAAAATTATGTACGCATATTCATAAATGTTGTAAATTAAATGTAAATAAATGGTAAATGTTAAAATAAATAAAATTACACACCAAAAAAAAACAAAATTGGAATCATTTAAAAAGCGGAAATCTAAAATGTGAGTGTATTTGTGTGTATGACTCGTATTAAAATTTGGTTTTTAACTTGTAGATATATATATGTAACTACATATATATACATATATATACGTACCTACTATAATTTTTTCATGTGTTTAGTATGTATTAAAAATTCTCACCAAACATNTGTATTTGTGTGTATGACTCGTATTAAAATTTGGTTTTTAACTTGTAGATATATATATGTAACTACATATATATACATATATATACGTACCTACTATAATTTTTTCATGTGTTTAGTATGTATTAAAAATTCTCACCAAACATGTTCGCTAGCACTTACTGAATATTTACTAATAAATTTAATAAAATACAATTAGCAGAACCACAGTAAAGGAAAACNTGTTCGCTAGCACTTACTGAATATTTACTAATAAATTTAATAAAATACAAATACAATTAGCAGAACCACAGTAAAGGAAAACAAAATTAATTGCACTCAACGTGCATGAAGTTTGGTTCAAAGTCCAACAGTTGCCACGAATTTTGACAAAAAATGAAATTCACGCGAAAAAAATATTTTAATAGCCACATTGTTGAATTTCATAATTTTTATACTTAATTGCACATTTAGCATGCCAATCACACATAAGTCCTTGCATCTGTTTGTGAGTACAAATGCATGTCGACTGCGTATCATATTTGATTAATTGTGTTTTAAATTTAGTAATAATAATAAAAATAATAATAATAGATTGGCGCTTACACATTTGTTAGTGTTTGGTCGAGCTTCTCCTCCGAATTGCGGCGTGCGCCTTGATGTTGTCACACAAACGGGAGGGATCTGCAGTTTTACGCCGACTCCGAACGGCGATTGTGTTTTTATGAGCAGCTGTTTTTCATGGTAGAAATGCACTCGGAGGTTTGTCATTGCCTGCCGAGGGGCGACCTCTGTTAAGAAAAGATCTTTTCTCTAAATTTTGTTTGCAATGTTGCTTTGACCAGGGTTTGAACCCAGGCCCTGCTGAGTGGAAGCGCGCACTGCTTACCACTACACCACAGCAGTAGTGGTGTGCTCATAATTAGTAAGTTTCTTGCATACGCGGAAGCAAAAATTATATTTAGTCCTATAATGTAGTAGTCCACGAACTCGAGCCTTTTCACATAACCATAGAGCAAGTACCCAAAAGAACTCTGCTTAGCCTTTCTAGAGAGGGGTGTTGAAAAGGAATGGTCATATCCCGTAGCAATATGGAGAAGCTGGGGTCCTCGCTCCCGCTTGCTCTGTTCCCTAGAGATGACATTGGAAAAACCATAGTATTTGAGAAGAGATTCAAGATATAGTTATGCAGCAAGGCAATCTGGAGGGTCCCCGCCTACGAGGGATTACTTCAGAATTGCACAATGCTCTGGTATACAGATGATTCGAAGACTCTAGAAGGAGTTGGGGCTGAAGTCCTTGGTCCCAGAACAAGAATCTTTGTTCCTATTGGGAAATATCCGAGCATCTTCCAAGCATATGTCTATGCCATCTACCTATGTGCAGAGACAATCATGAGTAGAGGGCACAGAAAAGAGAGAATTATAATGTTGCGCGATAGTTAGGCGGTACTCAAGGCTCTTCTATCCTACGAAGTAAAATCCTCGTTGCATTGAGAAGCTAAACTCGCTTGGCAGACACAATAACATCAGGTTAGCGTAGGTACCCGGCCATAGGGGGTTCTAAACACAACATTTCAATTCATTTACTCACTCCCCCTCTCCACGAAAGGTACATTTAAAAAAAAAAATACTGGAATCGGCGCAATAGCGACTAATCACTTTAGTTGCCTTTTGGCGCTGAACTCATTATAGCAAGTGTTTGTTTTTCAACTGTAATAAATTTTTTAATACCATGTCCACACCAAAAAGTTAACCATCTCGAATCGAACTTAACCACATCACTAACTATTGGTGTCCACACTGCGGTTTGAGGTTTATAAAACAGTACAAATGTAAAGAACAGTGTTCGGACCTCCAAACCTCGATTCAGGACTAAATCGCTGCAAAAATCGGACCAAAAACAAATTTTCCGTACTAGATTGAATTTTTTATTTTTGTTTCTGACATTAATTGTTTGACTAAAATATTTTCTATTCATACAAAATAAGAACGCGAAGCAATGCAAGGATAATATGTTACATATTTAGGTAATTTTTAGCTTTTTCTATGAAGTAGAACGTATCTAACACTTAATTTTTTAAAAAGCAAACCTTTTCTACTTTATATAAATTTCATTCTACATATATTTTTTAACAACTTAAGTAAAGTTCTGCATCCGCCAGTTTGTACAGCCATACGTCAAAAAATAACGTAGTTAATTTATTGACGCATTGCTATGAAAGAGTTACTTTTTAACAGTGAAATTTGGCTAATTTTCAATTTTTTTACTGAAACCGGTGGTGAACACTCAAAAAACGGCCCCAAGAGGGGCATAACATGAATGAAAAAAACGGAATAGATTTGAAGTCCAGCGGAGTAGAGGACTAGATTTCAATTTTTTTTAAAACCGGAGTAAATCTAATCTGATTTTAGTTGAGTCCAAACACTAGTAGGGAACGAATTCTTTACATTTCAACGCTAATGACCCACAGATGGCGGGAAAACACAGGGTGGTATCAGACTTTCGACGTGGTTTCGAGTTGGTTAGCTTTTAACCGTCTCAGTGAAATGGTTAAGTGCTGTCATTTTTATATGGAGAAACTACGCTAAATCAAGTGGGTTATCGGGATAACCAACTCAATAGCCATAACTACGTGGTTAGCTCTGGTGGGGACATGGTATAAGGGTCGTGAAATATTAAAGTAAACGTTGTTACCATTTATTTGCCATTTTCCTATTTTGCTTTTCAAGAAATTGACTTTGAAATGTACGATGGGGAGTGTCAAGAAGCTGCATGGAAAACGATGCCGCCTACTACGCCACACTATATGTGCTCTTTGCGACCACTATAGTGATCTGAAGAGGAAAGCGAGACGAAATTTTACCAGAGTTAGGCGAGTTACGGAAGGTTTCAAGACCAGGGCGTACTCCTGTAAGAACAACAATGGCGACCTAGTTACCGATGTTCAGAACGTAATTAAATTATGGAGGGAACATTTTTCCATGGTAGCAGCAGTGCATAGAGAAATTGGAAAAGTTGTACAACGAGTGGCAAAAATTTCCAAAGAGTAGGAAAGTAAGAGTAAGTAAAGCTGATGGATGCTGTCTGTCTAAGAATTCGTAATAAGCTGAAATAAGTTTATCGAAAATTGCTTAAACATTTGTTTCCATTTTTGTTCCCTTGTGTAATAAGTACTATTAAAATTTATGTAAAATGATTTTTGGGTAATCTAAGACATAATGCGGAAGCTCTAAATAACCTCCAATCCGGCTAAAAATTTATATTTTATAGTTTTGCAACCAATATCACGTTTTTAGGTCGTGTCTCAGTTAAAGAGCCGTGTGATCTGCTACGATTTTCGAGCTTGAAAATTTGGAATCCAGGGACAATTTCCAACAAATCTGCATTAGCACAATGATGGTTTATTTTTAAAAAAACCTATTCGTGCTTGAAGGTAGCTGTGGATGAAAACCTTCTCGATTGATGGAAAACTAAACTAAAGTAGAGTTTAGAGTGAGTAATTGTTCAGTGCAGACGATCATCTAAGAAATCACCTTAGAGGCGGAAAAAATATTTTGTATGAAATATAAAATGCGTCTTTTGTAGCTCGATTACACTGGTTCAAAAATTTTAATTTTAATTTAATTTAATTAATTAAATAATTAATCATTCCAGATTTTTTGTTTTTTTGATGAAAAATGGAAAAATTTATACTTTAACAGGGAAAAAATTACAAAAATTTGACTTTCTGTGTTAAAGCTTGTTCCTTTAGAAACAAATAAATAAAACTACCAACGAAGTAAGTCGATAGATAAATCAGAAAGTAATGATTGGTCAAATGAAAATGCCCAAGAATTTTTTGTATGAAGTATGAGCATGAAAAAATTTTACTCATACGCCGCGTACCCTAAGTAGGTAGAGTGTATGCATTGAAACAAGAAGAGGTGTCGGAAATGATTAATTAATTTCTCAGAAACTATCAAGGCTATCGAAAAGTAATGTATACATGGTTTAAAGAAAATTTTATTAGCTTTAATTTTCCGTACCTCGTACTACGATTGTTCAATTGGTTCGTAAGATACACGTGATTAAGTGAAACCACTATTTTTAAAGCTGAACAAAGGTAAATAGCAAATATCTCGAAAAGTTTTCCATAGAAAAAAATATACACTCGCTTACCAAATTTCATTTGATCATTTTGGCATACATTTTTGTGAGTCCATATCTTCTTCTTCTACCACTTCATGTTCATGGAAGGCATACAAAATTATGGAAAAATCGTACGTTCGCGATCGGTACTTAAACTTATAAATAAAAAACTAATGGATATTTCAATGCGCAATTACCTCTATTTCACTTTAATATAAAATGAATCGCTTTAGAATATTCTGTGCCATATCGCAGTTTCTTGCATTATTCAATTTGCAGCCAAAAGCGACATCCATTATTATTCGTACGTACGCGACCGCATGTTTGCCGCTAACATATTGAAAAATAAAAATCCAAAGATCATCCCTTTTACACCAAAGATACATATGCTTAGCAAAATGCTATCGAAACATAAAAATAAATTAATACAAATTCATGTTTTCCTTGTTTTTTGAACTTTAAAATCGTACGAACGTACGGCTCGCGACCGTTGGAAATACCCGTATATGTATAATCAATATTACGCATGCCATGGCGTATGAGTTATCCATTAACATCAACATTTAGTCCGATTCAAAGAGAACTTTTAAGTCGACATATATTTTCTGTTTATTAATTTATTGTTATACTTTCAAAAAAAAAAAACACTTCCTGAAATGTTTAATTTTATTAAGGTTAAGCTATACATATCTAGTGGTGTAGAAATTGAATTATTAGAATTAATAGGTTAAACCCTTAGTCTAGGTTGACAGAACGTTAGGAGAATGTATAGTATGCAAAAATATCATTTCAGCGTAATATTACCTACACTTTTTAATTACGCATATTTGTATATCTCTTGCGATAGTATAGCTCAAAAAATCTGCTGAACGGAACACCCTAATGTACATGCATTCAGCACCACCCAACAAAACATTCATCAAAAACTTCAGCGGTTGGCAAACAAAAAAGTTAATGTACTCTGAAAAATTTAAAAGATTAAAGCGGATAGTTGGACGTATTTACATGTGTACACATGTTGCAGTGGTTTAACTTTGAAGTAAATTTTTTTTAGCTGCCCGTGACATGTATAGCAAGGATGTTCACAGCAAATAATGGGATTTGTATTGTATGTAGGGATGGATATTTTAAATTTAAGTAAGCAAGAGAGAAAGATTGTAATGACTACGATGTTGAATGTCATCAATGCAAATTGAACAGCGTAATAAACTGAAGTAGAGTAAACTGGATTGGCAGAAGATATAAAACAATGTAGCTTAAAAAAAAAAAAATATAACCGAGGTTACAACAGCAAATTGGCAACAATTGCAGGCGTAAGTCCACCTGCACACAAAGTTTGCTGATTCCCTTTAAACATACATATGAACACATGTATTTACATACATATTTGCATACATATGTATACATATACCAACGTACATGTCAATGGATTTGCATAGGCACGCGCTTGCAATACTCCTTTCTGCGCGCAATCACAAATACAATTGACATTGAAATGACATTTTTATGTGGCATGACAATCAATTTGCATAGTAAGTAGGCGTAACGTGGCATTTTAATGGAAAAATGGACAGGCGAACGACAGACTAGTAGGCAGAAACAATCATTTGGACAGGCATTCATTCAGCTACAACGGTATTATGTTGAGAAGCATGCCACAGTGGGCTGCCCCTGTTTTGTCAACATGGCGATGTATGTAGATATATATGTAGATATATTGACACGCAACCAGTCGGACTGAGGGACAGAAATACATGCATACACATACATACATATAACATAGACAATGATGTAAACAATCAAACATTGTTCAACAACAAATCGAAAGGCGGCTGAAAAAACAAAGTACGCAAATGAAATGTGCATACATATATATGTACATATGTAAGAATGTAGCTTCGACACAGGATTGAAACCTTCGTTCATTATCCTCACTGCCATTTGCCACCCACAAGAAGAAAATGCTAATTTCATTCACAGAATGGGCGGTAGAGTGGTTGTAAGCGAGAATTGGCAGATTTGATTACACGCTTCAATTGCAGTTGAAAAGTGTCAAGCAGCGTGCGGATAGTACTTAATTTGATTGTTGTGGTGAACAAATTTGGGAACGCAATAAGGGGTTGGCTATACAAAAAGGAACTTAGGTGGCTAATTGGAACAAAAACTTTTTATAGACTATGAAGTACTGATTATGGCCTACACCTGGAAGTTTTTATATCACCCCATTGGTCTAAAATTTTCTAAAATTAGAATTTTATTTATGCATTTAAAGTATAGTACTTTGGTTGTAGTACACATGGTGTGAAACACCTGACGAGGGAAAAAGGAAACAGCAAACTTTAATTTTGTGATTTTTTAGCATTTTAATAATTTGCTTAAGAAGGAACTCCAAATATCTCCACTACACAATAATTGCGACGAACGGTGAAGGGAAGAGCTTGAGAACTATCGATGAAATTATCGATAAAAATAATTTCCTAATTCCAAAATGTATGATTCGGCAACGCCTCCATTCCTTGCACCAAATAATCTTTGTTCCACACAAGTCTGCGGTATCCCGAGGGCGCCCAAAAAAGACCTGAAATCGTTCCTCACGCTAGAAAAATGGTAATGGAGTGCGAATATAATCCACTTTTGGATCGTAAACGTTTTCTTATTCATGCCCGAAACAGCCCGGGCTTTCTCCGGGCTCCGGGCACAAATATGCAAAAAGTAGCTGTAGTTTCTTTACATCAGAAATCAAAATTTTTTTGCGGTTCAAATCGCAGCTCACAACTTCCAGATATTTATATCCACGTATCCTCTGGGTAGCGACCAAATACCCATTTGGGAGCGAGCTAAAGTGAGAAGGCTTAAACCTTCACGTGTGCTGGGTTTGGGTCCCGCCACGTTAAAACCCCGCACGTTTAATAACATGGAGAATTAATTCAGAATCAATCAAATCAAATNTGAGGGACAGAAAGACATGCATACACATACATACATATAACATAGACAATGATGTAAACAATCAAACATTGTTCAACAACAAATCGAAAGGCGGCTGAAAAAACAAAGTACGCAAATGAAATGTGCATACATACATATGTACATATGTAAGAATGTAGCTTCGACACAGGATTGAAACCTTCGTTCATTATCCTCACTGCCATTTGCCACCCACAAGAAGAAAATGCTAATTTCATTCACAGAATGGGCGGTAGAGTGGGTGTAAGCGAGAATTGGCAGATTTGATTACACGC
The DNA here is from genome assembly GCF_001687245.7 of Rhagoletis zephyria. NCBI lineage: Eukaryota > Metazoa > Arthropoda > Insecta > Diptera > Tephritidae > Rhagoletis > Rhagoletis zephyria. The sequence continues at coordinate 2,200 of NW_016164699.1, read as the reverse complement.
TCCAATTGCAGTTGAAAAGTGTCAAGCAGCGTGCGGATAGTACTTAATTTGATTGTTGTGGTGAACAAATTTGGGAACGCAATAAGGGGTTGGCTATACAAAACGGAACTTAGGTGGCTAATTGGAACAAAAACTTTTTTTAGACTATGAAGTACTGATTATGGCCTACACCTGGAATTTTTATATCATCCATTGGTCTAAAATTTTCTAAAATTAGAATTTTATTTATGCATTTAAAGTATTGTACTTTGGTTGTACTTAGTATACAAAATAAAGGGTACACCACGTGGTAACACCTTAAGAGGGGAAAAAAGAAACCATACGTACCCGGCAAACTTTAATTTTGTGAGTTTTTAGCATTTTAATAGTTTGCTTAAGAGGAAACTTCAAGTATCACCGCTACACAAGAATTGCGATGAGCGGGGAAAGGCGAAGAGCTTGAAAACTATCGATAAAATCATCGCTAAAAATAATTTCCTAATTCTAAAATGTATGTTTCGGCAACGCATCCAGTCCTTGCATCAAATAATCTTTGTTCCATACAATCCTGCAGTATCCCGTAGGAGCCCAAAATAGCCCTGAAAACGTTCCTCACGCTAGAAAAATGGGTAATAGAGTGCGAATATAATCCACTTTTGGATCGTAAATGTCTTCTTATTCATGCCCGAAACAGCCCGGGCTTTCTTCGGGCTCCGGGCACAAATGTGCAAAAAGCAGCTGCAGTTTCTTTACATCAGAAATAAAATTTTTTTTGCAGTTCAAATCGCAGCTCACAACGTCCGGATATTTATATCCACGTATCCTGTGGTTAGCGACCAAACACCCATTTGGGAGCGAGCTAAAGTGAGAAGGCTTAAAACTTCATGTGTGCTGGGTTTGGGTCCCGCCACGTTAAAATCCCGCATGTTTAATAACATGGAGAATTAATTCAGAATTTTAATTTTGTGGGAAAACGTAATCAAATTTTGATCAATTCATAGACAAAAAACCCATGTAAAGAGCTCTAATATTTTATCTTTCTTAATTTCACAGTCTTATTAATTTAGAACACGAGTTGAGACCCAAATAAAAGCCAACAAAATACATTCAAGCACATCTGATCTGATCAATTTCGAATAGCTTCAAGGGATCTCTTAAGATCAAAGATGAGTTGCACAAGGTTCCACTTAATCGATTCTGGGGAGGCCAATGAGTTTCTTCTCTCCTCTTATTTGGCACTACATCCGCTTGTCGGTTTGGGCCGACAACAAAAAGCTTCGCTAGTTGCCTCCCTCCTTTGCGGATTTGTGCCAGTTGTTCATCACAGGTGCGAACAGGTCCTTCTGCACTTTATCCTTCTATTGTGTTCATGGGCGCCCTTGCTTTCGTTGTCCACCCATGGGTGCGGAGTCGAAGAATCTTTTCACCGGAGAGGCACCATCCATGCGTACAATTTGTCCAAGCCAGAACAATCGTTGTATTTGTATGCCCTTAACTATGTCCATGTCGTTAAAAAGCTTGTACAGTTCGTCATTTCATCTTCTTTGGTACGCGCAGCCCACGAGAACAGGGGCATAGATCTTGCGTAGAATAGTTCTCTCGAAAGAACTCAAAGACTTCTCATCTGTGATGAGGGATTTTTAGAGCGTGATTTTCGTTCTCGAGAGGGGTCTCTGCTTTTCAGTTGCCTACCGAAACCAAAGTAGCACCAGTTGGCACGAGTTATTCTTCGCTTTATCTCCAGACTGGCATTTTTGGTGGTTTTTATCCTGGCTCCTAGGTAAACAAAGTCCTTTACTACTTCAAAGCTATGACTGCCAACAGTGACGTGTGTCTCAATACGCGGGAACTTTTTATGTGTTGCCAGATGGTACTTTGTCTTCTCTTCCTTCACCACTTGACCAACCTCGTTAGCTTCTTTTTCTAAGTTGCATGACGCTGCAAGACGTTGTGTCAAACTCGGTATGATTATTGTTCTTGCCCAAATAAAAGCAAAACGGTGAAAACTATTGAAATCGAACTAAAATTACGCCCACTTTTCATCTAACGGTAAATTTGAGAAATGCTTGAAACTTCGATATTTGGAAATTTAAGGACGTTAATTTGCCCAAAATTGATACTTACAAGAATACCTTGAAAATAAGAAATATTTATTGTTTTTTACTTGTTTTAAATTGTCTTCACTTGAAAAGCACTGTACGCTAGTCGCAATTCAAATGAT
>NW_016164698.1:15921-30368 GCF_001687245.7 Rhagoletis zephyria | reverse complement strand
CCCTAATGTACATACATATATGCATCTGCGTATGTTGTATACATCTTTGGTTTCGGTAGAGGTAAAATTTGCGAAGATGTAACGCGTAGCCCAGCAAAAACTTCCGAAGGGCTAGACAGAGACGGTCACATAGTGTGTGTCTCAGTAGGTGAATTTGGTGGAGTGACTTGGGAGCAACTTGGGGTACGGGGGGCACAGTTGGTAAGGAGTCTGAGAAGAGTCACGCCCCAGTTGGGATTTAGTTAGGGACTAGCCCGAGACTAGATACTTTCGTACCATTTTGCGACTAGTTGGTAGATTTGAGGTCCAGTGGACGTTTTCAGGCGCTTCAAAGCCTTTTAAGGTGTTTTAACGTATTTTTGGACGCTGGGATTACCATCTATACATATATGTGTATAAAAATATTGTGTTCGTATATCACGGTCGTCGAAACTCGAGAACGGCTGAACCGATTGGAATAATTTTCTTCTTGTATTGTTCGGTATAATACCAGAACCAATGGTGTCGCAAAAAATTTGAGGGTTGCCACCTATTTGAAAATTTTTAAACCCAACTATATTGTTAAAATAAATAAATTAGTACAATATGGGTATCAAATTAAAGAGGTTTACGAAAGATAACTGGTGGGAATATTTTCGATGAGGGTCGCCACCTATTTGAGAATTTTAACTCAGTCAAATTGATACAATAAGTGAAATATTGCCATGTGGGTGTCAAACTATAGAGTTTTAAAAAGGTTTACAGCCGAAAATATGTATGAGGAGGGTTGCCACCTGTTTGAAAGTTTAACTAAATTACATTGATAATATAAATGAAATATTACAATATTGGTATCAAATTAAAGAGGCTTCAAAAAGATAACTGTTGGAAACATTTTTGAGGAGGGTTGCCACCTTTTTTTTAATTTTAATTCAGTTAAGTTGATAAAGTAAAAGAAACACTGCAATTCGGGTATCCAACTAAAGAGCTTTAAGAAGGCTTAAAATCGAAAATATTTTGAGGAAGGTTGCCACCTGTAAATAGTTCAGGGTAATTTAATTGATAAACTAAATAATATATTACAATAAAAAGTATGAAGGTAAAGAGGTTTAAGAAAGATAACACCTGGAAATATTATTGTGTACAGTTTCTACCTCTTTGAAAATTTAAGCCCCGTTGAATTGATAAAATAAATGAAATACGATTTTTAAGATAGCTTACAGCCGAAAATATATTTGGGGAGTGTTGCCATCTGTTTGAAAACTTAATTCAATTCAATTGATCCAGGTATCAAATTAAAGAGGTTTAAAAAAGAAGATTTCAAAAAATACTTTTGAGAAGGGTTGCTACCTATTTTAAAATTTTAACTTAGTTAAATTGATTAAACAAATAAAATATTGCAATGTGGGTATCAAACTAGTGATTTTTTAAAATACATAAAGTCGAAAATATGTTTGAGGAGTGTTGCCACCTGTTTCAAAATTTAACTTAAATTGGTAAAAGAAATAAAATGTTACAATATGGGTACCAAATTAAAGGCATTTNGAGCTTTAAGAAGGCTTAAAATCGAAAATATTTTGAGGAAGGTTGCCACCTGTAAATAGTTCAGGGTAATTTAATTGATAAACTAAATAATATATTACAATAAAAAGTATGAAGGTAAAGAGGTTTAAGAAAGATAACACCTGGAAATATTATTGTGTACAGTTTCTACCTCTTTGAAAATTTAAGCCCCGTTGAATTGATAAAATAAATGAAATACGATTTTTAAGATAGCTTACAGCCGAAAATATATTTGGGGAGTGTTGCCATCTGTTTGAAAACTTAATTCAATTCAATTGATCCAGGTATCAAATTAAAGAGGTTTAAAAAAGAAGATTTCAAAAAATACTTTTGAGAAGGGTTGCTACCTATTTTAAAATTTTAACTTAGTTAAATTGATTAAACAAATAAAATATTGCAATGTGGGTATCAAACTAGTGATTTTTTAAAATACATAAAGTCGAAAATATGTTTGAGGAGTGTTGCCACCTGTTTCAAAATTTAACTTAAATTGGTAAAAGAAATAAAATGTTACAATATGGGTACCAAATTAAAGGCATTTGAGAAATGTAGATGATGCTAGAAGCGCGAATTCATATAAGGTGGTGTTACCGGAAAATTAGTAAATAAATTATATGTATGTATATCAGTAAATTAATAAAATGAAATGAAATTATTGTTTGATTTCTAACCAAACCTATGTATGTAACTCAATCGCCTAATGGTTTGTCGAACCGTAAACATATGTTTACACATCCAATTTCGTGAGTAGGTACCTGGTACTCACACCTTTTTTAAGAAGTTTCACTTCTATCATGTGTACGGTGTTACACACGCATTTTTTAATACTAACGATTTTTTATTGGTCGCCGCATTGCATTTTTCGGGGTTTTTGTGGGTTTTTGGCGGACCTATAAATTAAATTTGTGATGAAAAAGTGGCTAAATAAACAATTGGGTGCTATTATTGGAAATCTCCTGCAGAAAAACAGAGTTTTCTGGTAGAAAAATATTGATTTTTAACTATTCTATAACATTTCTACGAAAAGTTGTTTTTCCCCATATAAAATACGTGGAAAACTTTGGACGCTTTGAGCCACCTCTAAATATTTTTTGATTTCAAAATAAAAAAAGGCGTGAGTACTAAGTACTCATGAAATTTGATGTGTAAACATATGCGAACGGCAAAGCATAAAAGTACGTTTACATATAATTATTATCGCAATCAAAGCTCGTTAGCTGTCAAATTGGTTTGCTTGTTATTCACACAACTCGAGGAAAAGTTGAACCTCTTCTCTGCTATATTATGCTATTTAAATATATTTTAACGGTATATTTTATTAAAAATACCTTTACAAAGCTCTTTTCCTTACTAGCGTCTACTTTTGTTTACTTTTACATTTGACATTCCTCCTCTTCTTCGCAAGTATAATCGATAAAACTAGGTTGGACATCAAAAAGTTATCAGTTTAATCTGGGATAATTTTATAATTATAATTTTGTTTGAAGAATGTAATCTGTGGTTCATGTAAATGAGAGCGATTTTTGGAAAGTTGTGTAGAGATTGAAGTTGCAAGATTTTACCCGATGCTTTTTTTGTTCCGTACGTGTTGCTGTTACTCACTTTTTACTCTCACTTCAGAGAGTGATTTTGCTGTTTGACTTTTTCCAGGATTTAACACGAAAAGTATTGAATCAGAGCTATTATAATCCATACACATGTATATTATACATACATATTTGCATGTATGTCCATCAGTTATCAACGGTCCCAGTTAAAATGATTTCAGTATGTTTTTAAATTTTCGCCTTGCTTTTTTATCAAAATAGACTACTAAACCTATGCCTAAAACCATCCAGGAATATCAAAACCAGTTACACCAAATGAGTTCATACATATATATGTATGTACATACAAACTTATGCATGTGCGGAGTTTGCATAATCGGAAGTAATAAACAATCGCACCGCATTTCCTGTTACTATTCATATGCCTAAATGTATGCAACCATTTACAATGGCAAGTAAACACAGGGTGGTTTTAATGAAATTAACATTTTATGCTGAAATACAGATGCTAAGCCCTTCGAAATTTTCTGCTGGGCTATGCGTTACAGCTTCGCAAATTTTACCCCTACCGAAACCAAAGACGTATACACATCAATAAGCGTATATTTTTTCGGTATAGAACAATCCTAGGGGGTGAGAGCATAAAAATTCCGACTTTACTTCTTCACATGCATTTTTGGACCACCCTAATGTACATACATATATGCATCTGCGTATGTTGTATACATCTTTGGTTTCGGTAGAGGTAAAATTTGCGAAGATGTAACGCGTAGCCCAGCAAAAACTTCCGAAGGGCTAGACAGAGACGGTCACATAGTGTGTGTCTCAGTAGGTGAATTTGGTGGAGTGACTTGGGAGCAACTTGGGGTACGGGGGGCACAGTTGGTAAGGAGTCTGAGAAGAGTCACGCCCCAGTTGGGATTTAGTTAGGGACTAGCCCGAGGCTAGATACTTTCGTACCATTTTGCGACTAGTTGGTAGATTTGAGGTCCAGTGGACGTTTTCAGGCGCTTCAAAGCCTTTTAAGGTGTTTTAACGTATTTTTGGACGCTGGGATTACCATCTATACATATATGTGTATAAAAATATTGTGTTCGTATATCACGGTCGTCGAAACTCGAGAACGGCTGAACCGATTGGAATAATTTTCTTCTTGTATTGTTCGGTATAATACCAGAACCAATGGTGTCGCAAAAAATTTGAGGGTTGCCACCTATTTGAAAATTTTTAAACCCAACTATATTGTTAAAATAAATAAATTAGTACAATATGGGTATCAAATTAAAGAGGTTTACGAAAGATAACTGGTGGGAATATTTTCGATGAGGGTCGCCACCTATTTGAGAATTTTAACTCAGTCAAATTGATACAATAAGTGAAATATTGCCATGTGGGTGTCAAACTATAGAGTTTTAAAAAGGTTTACAGCCGAAAATATGTATGAGGAGGGTTGCCACCTGTTTGAAAGTTTAACTAAATTACATTGATAATATAAATGAAATATTACAATATTGGTATCAAATTAAAGAGGCTTCAAAAAGATAACTGTTGGAAACATTTTTGAGGAGGGTTGCCACCTTTTTTTTAATTTTAATTCAGTTAAGTTGATAAAGTAAAAGAAACACTGCAATTCGGGTATCCAACTAAAGAGCTTTAAGAAGGCTTAAAATCGAAAATATTTTGAGGAAGGTTGCCACCTGTAAATAGTTCAGGGTAATTTAATTGATAAACTAAATAATATATTACAATAAAAAGTATGAAGGTAAAGAGGTTTAAGAAAGATAACACCTGGAAATATTATTGTGTACAGTTTCTACCTCTTTGAAAATTTAAGCCCCGTTGAATTGATAAAATAAATGAAATACGATTTTTAAGATAGCTTACAGCCGAAAATATATTTGGGGAGTGTTGCCATCTGTTTGAAAACTTAATTCAATTCAATTGATCCAGGTATCAAATTAAAGAGGTTTAAAAAAGAAGATTTCAAAAAATACTTTTGAGAAGGGTTGCTACCTATTTTAAAATTTTAACTTAGTTAAATTGATTAAACAAATTATATATTGCAATGTGGGTATCAACCTAATGATTTTTTAAAAGACATAAAGTCGAAAATATGTTTGAGGAGTGTTGCCACCTGTTTCAAAATTTAACTTAAATTGGTAAAAGAAATAAAATGTTACAATATGGGTACCAAATTAAAGGCATTTGAGAAATCTTGATTTAGAAATATTTTCAATAGGAGTATGCCCTATCTAAAAGTAAAGACTCACAGTCTTTGGAACTAAATGAAATATTACATTATTGGTTCCAAAAGAAAAGTGTTAGGGAAAGGTTTACTAGAGATATTTTCAGGTTTCCACTTATCCAGAAGCCGAACAATTTAAATGAAGAAAGAATCAACAAAATCTTATCAAACGAAGTGATCATATTATCAACGAAGAGTTGGAAAACAAATGTCGCAATGAAAAAAATAATAATACAAACTACTGAAACAAATGAAAAAATAATAAAAACTATACCTAACGAAAACATCAAAAAATATTCCATGAAAGCTGTTTAAAAATCCTTAAAATTGTTATCACCACTCCCTAACATTATAAAATAGTTAACTTTTAATCATTAATAATTTCACTTGGGGTCGGCATAGCCTACTACGTACCATATTGCGAGTAAAGAGAAAGTGCTTGCTTTAGCGTTGAATTTTTCCGACTTTCAAATATCTAAGAATTTACCTTAGTGAAATACGCGTCTACCTAACAATACCTTCATTTTCCAGATTTTTGTTTGCTAAATTAGTAACATTTTTCCAAAAATCAGCGAGATTAATTTGAATAACGTTGGACAATATTATGAAGATTATGATTGTATTTATTATTTTGATCTCCTATTATATGCCCAATCAAACACTCACAAATTAAAGCGTGAGTAGAAGAGCATTTATGATCGCATATTGCAAATGTTAAGATAATAAGAGCTGCAGAACTGAACCACTCACGAACAATTTTTTACAAGGGCGCGTAATTTCTGGCGTATGCAAAGGCCATCAACATCATCGGTAACAAAAACCTTTTCCAAGTTGGATAATGAAGTAAAGCGATTGGGTTTGGTGATCAACGAGGACAAGACGAAGCACCTCCTGCCATCAAACAAAGAGTCAGAGCATTCGCGCATTGGCACCCACGTCACTGTTTTCGACTCGCAATAGGCTGGTGGTAGCAGAGGAAGACGGCGGTGCCCACTGCAATGGAAAGACCCGATGGAGAAGGACTTGGCTTCATGTGGCATTTGCAATTGGCGTAAGTGGGCACAAATAGAAGCGACTGGCTTGCTTTTTCGAACTCGGCTAAAATCGCTTATTCCATTACAGCGCCAAATTAGAAGATGCAAATGATAAATGAACTTCTTCATGGATGTGCTAGGAGGAACTAGGAGAACATTCCTTATAAGAGTGTGGCAATGGTTCGATGAAAAAATTACATAGCCGTGGCTTTCGCTTCGTCTGGAATATCTGCGAAATTGTTACCAGGTGGAAACACCTCTCATTTAGCTCTTATGCTCTTAAACTCATTGTTCGGGATGAGTGCACGATGGCACATACAAAATCTCTTGAGGTTATTGATCGATCGGTGCGAGTTTTGGGAAGAAATTTTCAACCATTCGGGAATTCATTCAAGCTAGCTCGTCGGTCGGGGGGTGTCATTTCCGCCTGCCATGGCAATCGCTACACAAACCAAAAGGTTAATCGTGTCTGGTGGTATGGAGAAGTACTAGTGCAGATCACCATTGAAGACCAAAGAGAAAAAGACGAGAAAGAGAAAGCGCTACAGAGAAGTGGTCCAGTCCAGTCCGGTCAGGTGGAGTCGTCCCACACTTCTTCTACGTAAACCCCACGCGAAGCCTTGGGCGTTGTCGTGACTCCTCACCTTCTTACAACACCCCCTAAGCCTGACATTAGTCCGTCTATCAATCAGTTAGTCATATCTCCGTCAGTTGTCGTTGCGTCGCTACACTCCCTGTTACGCCGCCGTCAAATCCTAGAATGCACCGCCGTCGTTGAGCTGTCTTCGCCAAGGGTTTCGTCTTCTTCCTTGTACTATTATTCGCTGTCATCGCTANCACCCACTGTAGCATCTCCTCCACGCCAGGCTTCCGGGCTGCCCATTTCTCTTATTGAAGAAAGTAATGTATTAACAACTGATATTTCCCCTCGACGTACACGCTCGGGAATTCTGCGTGTAGGTAGGCGGCAAAAGCGAGCACGTGTAACGCGCGATGTCATCGCATTTGATGAGGCGGATGAAGAAGGACCACAGGTTACAATGTATTCTACTACAACTACTTCTGCAGTAAGCAATATATTAGCACCTAGTGCTCGTAACTTAAATATGTTCGATAGCTTAAATGCGGGATTTGCTAGTCTTGGACTGCAAAACAATATTACTTCTACGCGATTACAACAAAACATGCCCAATTATTTTAGAGCAGCTTGTGCTAATGAAAATATAACACCTCACGCTAGCGGTATTTTCTCTAGTGCAATGCTCACCCCAGCTACGGTACCAAACACTTCGATCTTTTCAAATGTTGCGCCGCATTCTAGGGGTATTTTCTCTGATAGTATACCCAGTGTAGTTAGCGTGCCAAGCACTTCGATATTTTCAAATTCTGCGCCGCATTTTAGTGGGATTGTCCCTGGTAGTATACCTACTTTAACTAGCGCACCAAATATTTCGACCTTTTCTCGTGCTGCGGCACCTGCAATTAGACCTATTACTAGTATGCAGCAAGCGCAACACGCATATTTATTCAACACCACGGGTGGTGCTCCAAGCCTACAACGCAACAGCACCTTCAATTTCGCGCCGCCAGTATCTTCGCATTATTTTCCATATACGCAAACTTCGATGGCAGATATTACGCTTTCTTCTTCTAATATCGCGGCGCGCCAGGTGATGAGTAAAGATTTGCCTATTTTTTCTGGAAATTCCGAAGATTGGCCTATTTTCATAACAAATTATGTCCAGTCTACTGAAAGATGCGGATTTACCGAACAAGAAAACTTGATACGATTACAAAAATGTCTTAAAGGTGCTGCTTTAGAAGCAGTGCGGGGGAAGCTCATGCTGCCTAGCACGGTGTCGTATGCGATTGAGACTCTACGAATGCTGTATGGTCGGCCCGATGTCATCCATCAATCTCTTCAGTGCAAGTTGAGACAGCAGCCAAATGTAAGAATCGAAAAAATGGAAACCTTGATAAATTTTTCATTGGCGGTTCAAAATTATCGCGCAACTATGCAGGCGATTGATCTAGGAGATTATTTAAATGATCCCATGCTCCTAAACGAGCTGTTGACGAAATTACCCAGCGATTTAAGACTAGACTGGGGTCGTTATAGACTAACTCGCCCTCGTGTTGACATAACCGTTTTTGATGAGTGGCTTTTCAATTTAGCTACCTGCGCGAGTCAAGTCACGCCACTGAGTTACGCAGCTACACCATCAAACATAAGCGAAGAGAAGAAGAGCGGTCGAAAAAAGCAACATGCGAGAATAATGGTACACGACGTCGCGGCCAGCGAGCGAGAAAATTATAGTTGCCCGAAATGTTTAAAAGGGCATTGCTCGACAGAATGTGAAGAATTTCGTGCATTGAACAAAGACATGCGTTGGAAATTTATTAGAGATGCAAAATTGTGCATACGCTGTTTCAAGAAACACTTGATTCGTCGTTGTAGCTCTAAACAGCAATGTGGTGTGGATGGTTGTGAGCGAGCGCATAATCCACTTTTACATACACCACATTATAAGCGCTCTGTTACGTTTACAGAACAAGAAACTAATGTTCGGGCCGTACAAAATCCCATTCTGTTCCATTCGAAAGAAAAGCGGAGCGCCGTATTTCGCTATATTGGTGTAACGCTTCATGCGTATGGTAAGTCTATCAACACATGGGCCTTTATTGATGAAGGTTCGGCTTGTACACTTATGGAGCAAGACTTAGCAAAAGAGCTAGGTATTTCCGGTCCAAGGGAGGAGCTGTGTTTACAATGGACAGGTGATATTAAACAGAATGAAATGAATTCGCAGTCTGTTGCCCTGTGCATTTCCGCACAGGTGCCTAACGCTAAGAAATTTTATATGAAAAATGTGCGTACCATAACTGCACTTAAGCTTCCTGTACAATCATTAGACTTAGCTACCATATCTGCTCGAGAACATCTAAAAGATTTACCAATTGCTCCATACACGGCGGAACGAGCACGGATTCTTATCGGCTTGGACAACTTAAAGCTTATTATTCCCCAAGAAACTAGACAAAGGGAAGGTGATGAACTCGTTGCAGCTCGATGCAAAATTGGTTGGTCCGTGTATGGGCGTGGCAATGCAACTACAGAGTCACACCAACGAATAATGCACCTTTGCACTTGTAATGGTGATAAGCGCTTGGAAGAACTGGTTAAATCACACTATTCATTGGAGTCTGTTGGTATTCGAGAAACTGCACCACTGGTTTCAAAGGAAGACGAGCGCTCGCAGCGCATAATGTCGGCTACAACAAAATACCTTCCTCTGGAGAAACGATGGGAAACTGGACTTCTATGGAAGCATGATAAAGTAGAGCTACCTGATTCCCTACCAATGGCACGTCGGCGTTTACAATGCCTTGAGGCTAAAATGTCTCGTCATTCCGACTTAAAAGAATTTATGATTAACACAATCCACGATTATGAGCAGAAGGGGTATGTAAGAAGGTTGAAGGAAAATGAAATTTCCGTGGGTGGCAAAGCCTGGTATATCCCGATATTTACTGTTAACAATCCTAATAAAAACAAAAAACGATTGGTCTGGGATGCAGCTGCTGCAGTAAATAATGTTGCCCTTAACTCTGTTCTTATGAAAGGACCTGATTTGCTTAGATCCCTATTAGGTGTGCTGATACGATTCCGCGAGCAGCCGATAGCGTTGTCAGGTGACATACGTGAAATGTTTCATCAAGTTCGCATTAGAAAGGAAGACCAAGCTGCGCAACAGTTCCTGTGGCGAAATGGTGACAGCTCGAAGGCACCGGGGGTGTATGTAATGCAGGTGATGACATTTGGTGCAACGTGTTCGCCTTCTCTAGCAAATTATATAAAAAATAAAAATGCACTGCGTTTTCAACAAGAGCACCCAGTAGCTGNACGTTGTCAGGTGACATACGTGAAATGGTTCATCAAGTTCGCATTAGAAAGGAAGACCAAGCTGCACAACAGTTCCTGTGGCGAAATGGTGACAGCTCGAAGGCACCGGGGGTGTATGTAATGCAGGTGATGACATTTGGTGCAACGTGTTCGCCTTCTCTAGCAAATTATATAAAAAATAAAAATGCACTGCGTTTTCAACAAGAGCACCCAGTAGCTGTTAAGGCAATTTTAGACAATACGTTTGTGGATGATTGGCTACAAAGTGTCCAGCGAGAGAGTGAGATGATTGAACTTGCTACTATTGTACGAAACATCCATGCTGAAGGTGGGTTTGAGATGCGAAACTGGGTTTCAAACTCCAAGGCAGTTTTGCTCGCGTTGACTGGTAAATGCGAACAAACTGATAAATACATTGAGCAACCGGATGAGTGCCATGAAAAGGTTTTGGGGATGTGGTGGTCTCCGGGACTTGACATACTGCGATATTTTGTAAAATTCCCGAAAGAGATTTTCGATGAGAGCGTCATACCAACGAAACGACAAATTTTGAGAGTCGTAATGACAATATTTGACCCATTGGGTCTCTTAGGGTTCTTCATCATTTACGCAAAAATATTGATGCAAGAAATATGGCGCTCCGGGATAACATGGGATGAGCCTATTCGACAAGAAGAGTTGGAAAAGTGGTGGCGATGGATAGGATGTTTGCCTTTTATTGAAGAAATACGAATTCCGCGCTGTTATAAATCGGTAAGTTCAGCCGAGCGAATTGAACTGCATATTTTTGTGGATGCAAGTAAAGATGCTTACGCCGCTGCAATTTATTTGCGCGCCATACAAAACAATAAAGTTGCTTGTAGTTTGGTTGCCTCAAAAACACGCGTTGCTCCGCTTAAGCCTATATCCATCCCACGGTTGGAATTAATGGCGGCCATATTAGGTCTACGCTTAGCAAATTTGGTAACCAGCGAATTATCTGTTCGTTTGGATCGGCGCATATTTTGGTCCGATTCAAAAAATGTACTATATTGGATAAGGTCTGATGCGAGAAAATTTCAGCAGTTCGTCGCAGTTCGAATTGGTGAAATACTTGAAGATTCTCACGTTCAAGATTGGAGATGGGTCTCTTCTTCAGAGAATGTCGCAGACGACGCCACCAAATGGTCCACATATCCCGATTTTAATAACGCGTCTAGGTGGTTCATTGGGCCTGACTTTTTGAGCGGGCCTGAGGAGCAGTGGCCAAAAACAGACCTCAACGTCGCTAGCGATAACGAGCACGATCTGATTTGTCACGTGGACGTGAAGCAACCTACTTCTTCGCCATTAGCAGTCATTAGTCCTGATCCGATGCGTTTTAGTAAGTGGGAAAAACTGCGAGGTGCTCAAAGGTATGTTCTGAAATTTCTGCGTATATTATGGCAGAAATGCAAGCGACCTGCAAAGGTTGTAACTTTGGTAGAAAAGAGTGACATGAGGAGCATTGAACATGTCGTCATACGAAATTGCCAAGAAGAAGCCTATGGAGAAGAGATAAAGCAATTACATCGTGGCGAGCCAATATCCCGAAAGAGTGGAATCTACACATATTCGCCATATTTAGACAATTTTGGAATGCTTAGAGTAAAAGGAAGAATTGATGAACTACGAATAGCTGATTACGATACTCGGCGTCCGATAATTCTCCCTCGTCATCATCAAGTAACCTACCTTATTGCAGATTCTTATCACCGTAAATTTCATCATCATCACAATGAAATTGTGGTAAACGAAATGCGGCAGCGCTATAGTGTTTCCGGCTTGAGAGCACTAGTTCGAGAAACCGCTAAGAAATGTCAACTATGTTGCAACCGCCGTGCACTCCCACAACCACCAGAAATGGCCGCCTTGCCACCTGAAAGGTTTGCAACATTTTCTCAGGCATTCACAAACACTGGTATCGACTATTTCGGTCCATTTGAAATAATTATTGGTAGGCGCCGTGAGAAGCGATGGGGAGTGCTATTCACGTGCCTTACCGTTCGCGCCGTGCATTTGGAAATAGCTACCTCTCTTTCCACGGATTCATTTCTGCTGGTGCTGAAACAATTTATTGCCCGCCGCGGTGCACCCCGATGTATTTGGTCGGACAATGGCACAAATTTCCGCGGGGCGAGTCGCATACTACAGAACGAAATTGAGCGCTTCTCAACTGATGAACTTAAGCATCGCTATCCTGAAATCGAGTGGCATTTTATACCTCCAGCCGCGCCCCATATGGGAGGCTGTTGGGAAAGAATGGTTCGTTCGGTGAAATCTGTGCTAATGGACATCCTACCAACTACTGGCTTACGAGAAGAAGTACTAAGGGCAGCTATGGCTGATGTGGAGCATATCCTAAATTCACGTCCTCTAACGTACGTTCCCCTCGATTCGCCTGAAATGGAAGCATTGACGCCTAATCACCTTCTCGTAGGCAGTTCCAGCGGAATACGCGAACATGAGGCAGAAAATGGGGACGGTGGTACATTGAGCAAAAATTTTCGAATTGCATGCCAGCTTGCTGATCAATTCTGGAAGCGTTGGATCCGGGAATATGCACCCTGCCTAACACGACGATCCAAATGGTTTCAAAATCCTCCCAATCCAATTGAGGTAAATGATGTTGTGATTATCGTAGATGATAACGCAAAGCGAAACACCTGGAGGAAAGGTATTGTCATTGATGTCAATTGCGCAAAAGATGGAGTAGTGCGCAGCGCAGTTGTTCGAACAGCCGACGGATTGTTTACGAGACCATCAGTTAAGTTGGCGAAACTTGATGTAAGGAGGTAAACCCCGTTCATTGTACGCACGAAGTTTACGGAGGGAGGGATGTTACGCCGCCGTCAAATCCTAGAATGCACCGCCGTCGTTGAGCTGTCTTCGCCAAGGGTTTCGTCTTCTTCCTTGTACTATTATTCGCTGTCATCGCTATTTCCCATTATGCTAAAAGTATACTGAATTTCTTTCCTTTTACGTTTTTCCTTCGACAACGTGCAGACTTAAAATTTGCTGAATAATTGAATTTGTTAATTGCTAGATTAAATTGAATTCAATCCTAATTGAAGTTTATCTGTATTTAGTTTGCTGCACTTCAATAAATATAGTAGTTAAGTCTCTTGTGAGCAAGTATATTTTTGTAGAAGAAAAAACACAAGTGTAAGAAACTGAATTTATACATTTGTACAAATCTGATTGATTCTCAATAAATTCCAGATTTTAGCTTTTTGTCACTAAATTGATGCTGAAAATACTGTTTTTACTTGAGCTCACACTCCCTCTTCCCCTCTGTTGCTCAAGTGCAACTCCCACACCGAACACTAGTGCTTAGCACTCCAGCTGAAATCCTTCCCAGAACAAACAAGAATTTCACATAATATTTTATATTTTCTATAATGGTTCTAAATTTATTATTTCCTTTCTCTATTTTGTATATATCTGTAAAAGTATATCCTAATGCCAACTAATTCCTACGGTGCTAACTAATACATAAATATTAATAGTATCACCTATTTTTAATTCTAGTTCTCTTCACTTCATCTAATGGTTTTCAATTACTTCGTTAACAGCAAAACCTACGTAATCCTATATATGTATATTATTGTACGCTTATCTACGCTTATTGCCTACGTTGTTGTTGTTATTGTTGTAGCGGCTACAACAACCCCGCCCAGGACGGTTGGCATCTCAGTCGTTGTCGTCAAGTTCCACTAACGGCAACCCTAGGAAGCGTGCAACTTCTGTGGGGTTGGTCCACAGGGACAAGGCCGTTAGGGTTGTAGGGTTTTCCGGGCATGCGAAGAGATGTTTCGAGTCATGTGGGGTCTTTTCGTATTCCGGACACTCATTCGGCACATCCTCATTCAATCTACTCAGGTAGGAGTTTAACCTGCTGCAGTAGCCGGAGCGAAGTTGTGCTAATGTTGTACGCATCTCCCGAGGCAGATGAAGCTCCGTCTCGTCTGTGTCCGGGGGCTGTATGCCTAGAACGGTATTCACAGGTCTGGAGTCTACATAACTCGAGACTGACTCCCTGCGAATGCCGTTCAGGGCCTGTCGGTAAGCAGTCGGGTTTAGAGGTTGCTTGATGAACCTCTGGACTTCGTCCGTCAGTTCATATAGATGCCTCCTGACGTGCCTAGGCGAGGGCT
>NW_016164698.1:15502-15668 GCF_001687245.7 Rhagoletis zephyria | reverse complement strand
AGGCCACGAGTTATCTGAGTGTTTATGGCGTTAAGTGCTGCTGTTGTACTTTGCACTTTACGGAAACCACGCTGATGCTTCGCTGGGGTCAAGTGGTTTGTGAAATACGGGAGTAGCAAGGCCTCGAGTGTCTTCGCTACCGGGGAAAGGAGTGTTATCGGACGAT
>NW_016164698.1:6765-15320 GCF_001687245.7 Rhagoletis zephyria | reverse complement strand
CTGGTCACTCGACGCTTGGTTTTGTCCACCGGAGTATGCAGTATGAATTTCCGGCTAAAATAGCTCGCGCATCGCTCCGAGTCCGACGAAGCATGGTCGCCGAAGGAAATTTCGACTCTTTCGTCGTGCTTCGTCGGATTGGACAGCAACCTCACGGTTGACCAAAGCTTGCTCACACCAGAGGTGAAGTTACAGGTCTTCAGATGCTCCTCCCACTTCTTCCGCTTATGTACGTTTACTAGTTGCCGAATCTCCGCGTTGAGATCCCTGATACGGGGATCTCCGGGATCGGCCTGACGAAGGCTATCACGCTCATCGGCTAGAACAGCCGCTTCGGCAGGGAAGTTTGGACGTGGGTCCGTTATACATCCTGCCGGTATGAAGCGAGCTGCAGCAGCAGTGACAGCCCTGCGGAACTTACGTTCACCGAGATGGACGTCGGTTGGTATGGGGAGCGCTGTGAAGGTGTTTTCGGTAAACTCCGCGTAACCTTTCCAATCAGCTTTAGAAAAGTTGATATAGGTCCGGTGTTTGGCGGAGGCAAAGTCGGTTGGTTTATCTATCGAGATGACTATGGGTAGGTGGTCTGATGCTAAAGTCAGCATAGGTCGCCATGTTATGCTGTTTATCAGACCAGCGCTGACTATGGTGATGTCTGGCGAGCTACTGCAGTTACCCATAATCCTGGTGGATGCGTCGTCGTTCATTGTGCAGAATGTCGAATCGTCTATCTGCTCAGCCAAGTCTATTCCCCTACGATCGTTTGAGAGGCTTGAATGCCAAAGATTGTGATGCGCATTAAAGTCACCTACTACCATACGGTTTTCATCTCTGAGGAGCGCACCTATATCAGGGTGATATCCTGCCGGGCAGCAGGTGACAGGGGGTATGTATATGTTAAATATTTCGAGCTCAACATCGCCTGACCGGATAGCAATGCCCTGACATTCTAGGGTGGTATCCCTGCGGTCGATGTCTGCTTCGATTAGACGATACTCCACGGTGTGGTGCGTGATGAACGCTAAGCCACCACCATTATCTCGCTTGCAATCTCGACGGTGCACGTTGTACCCGGCGCCTACGTCCCCATTAACACTAACTCAATATTTTCAATAATCCAAACCCAGCTTAAGATTTTAATAATGCTCAAAAAAAAACATGATAATAATGTATCTGCCTACCTACCTACCTGGTATTGGAATATGTATATGATTGTACATATGTGCATAAATATCAAATATGTATGTATCGCTATATCAAGTAATTTTAGCAAAAAAACGACTTAAAAAAGTATATATATATCTATATATTTCATGATTCAATGTTCGTATCTAAACCAAATTAGTATGGGACTACCTCTGAGACACTACCTTTCCGTTGGAATTATCGGAATCGGTTGACTTGGTCCAAAGTTATGGGTAACATACCTAAAAACAAAAAATATTCCGACGAACTGATTACCTACTCCTTTTTTGGAAGTCGGTTAAAAAGAGGAATCAATTCAAATCGTACTCGCCTTGGCTTCCAGCGATGATGATACCAGCATGCTGTCGAAAACCTGTTCGGAGTTATAGAACTTACTGCAAATGGTCATACATACATATTTACTCCTCAGCCTATGCTCTGAGCTCTTTACCTACTGCCCTACTCACAGTATTATCACTCGCTCGTGGTTCGGGGCATCGAGCGGGTCATAGTACAGCGCGCGAAACTAATTATAACCAGAAAAACGTGAATGTAATTTACAGAAAAAACCAAATTGAGAATAATAATACTAAACTGGCAAAAAAAAGGAAAATTTAAGCTAAGAAAGAAAGTGCTGTGCCGTCTAAAGCGCGGATTAAAAAGTGTACAAATATAGATATGTGTACATATGTATGTATGTGCCACGTGCATACATGCTTATGTACCTCTATTCACAAGCATGTATATATGCGCGAAGGTATATGCTTAAGTACACATCAAGAATGATAGAATACAAGATTGCGCCGATTGCAGCAGAATTCGGGAGAGTAATTTTGGCGTGACATCACCGTAGAGTTGACAACTGAGAGCGCCAAATAAAACTGCTGTCTAATGATGTGCTGTCGGTACCCAATACTTAAAAAAGGCTTCTGTACCCAACACTTCCTTATCGGTACCCGATACTGATTCTTTACATAAAACCTTCGCCATTATATGCACTTCAAGTTTAGAAAAAAATTTTAA
This sequence comes from Rhagoletis zephyria, assembly GCF_001687245.7. Classification (NCBI taxonomy): domain Eukaryota; kingdom Metazoa; phylum Arthropoda; class Insecta; order Diptera; family Tephritidae; genus Rhagoletis; species Rhagoletis zephyria. The sequence continues at coordinate 13,112 of NW_016164698.1, read as the reverse complement.
TTACTAATTTATATGATATCGGATAAAACACTTGAACTTATCGCAACAGAGAAATATTATGATCAGTTTTAACCATAGTCGATCCAAGGTTCAAGAAAAATACTTTGACGGATGACGAAGCCTTTCATACCATACGTCTGATTCGAAAAATGTCGCTAACTAGTTAGAGAATCCGTCGCTAACTGGTTACAGAATCTGCCTACAAAAATGATATCGTCCGATTCAGCTGGAACAAAAATGCTTTAAACAAGTAAGAGTTTCTCTGTATTATGGCCTCGAACCGACATATATACATCTTTCATTTGAATCAGTATTAAAAGCTCTATTGGCTCCTACATTCGGGGTTTGATAGGCGAGTCTCCCCTGAACCGTTGTTTTCCATATTTTTGGCCTATGTGCGCTTTTATTCGAAACCTAAATTTTGCGGTACCGAGTATCGAGAGTATTGGATACTTAAAAGTATTGACTCAGCACATCTCTACTGCTGTCATATCGACTGTGACGTCAGCAAAACATCTGGTTCTGTCAAATTCACTGAGAGCCGATTAGCGGTATCGTCATCGGCGCCACCTTCTGTATTCTCTCCACTGTGGGTACACATATGTATGTGCATATATATGTCCACATGCGGCCTATATTAAGAAAAAAAAAGAAACAGTGATCAAATTTATTGCTGAAACTAAAACTGAGCAACAACAAAAGGATTTGAATAAGTGATTTAAATACTACTCGGATGTGCAACAAAACAAAAGAATAAAGAAAACTAGAAAAATAAAATGCAAATTAATCAATTCAAATTTCCCAAATAAAAAACTAAATACCTCATTACATATATTCAGTGAATCGCAAAAAAAACAAACAACGGAATATGAAAGCTAAGGAATGTGGCTGAGCAAATGATAAAAAAGGTAAATAAAACTTTACAAACAAATTTAAGAGAACTCAAAAATCTCAACTTAAGCAAATTACCATGATAAAAGAACCAAAACAGGTGATCGCTGTCTTTGCGGCGCTGCTGCTGGTCAGTAGCGTAGGCGTATAGCTCTCCACTTATGTTCACGCGCCGCTGCTCCTCTTTGCGTGGTTAGTGCTGTTACTGCGCTCCCTCGACGTTATGCTCCCTGATTATTTCGCCACTGTTAGTGGCCCTGCACGTATTCAGGTAACGGATGCAGGCTATCCCAATCAGATTTGTGTGGCTCTTTTTCTCTCGGTGTATCTTCTGTATCGCAGTAAATATTTTGTGCCGAATAAGTGTGTTTATAAGTGTGTTGATGCGTAATGCAGTTGTAGGTGTGTGGTAATGTATCTGCTCCTGTTGTTTTTTTTAAACGGACGTTGGGATAGGGAAACTATCTATCAAGTGGCCCGTGCGAAACTCTCCAAAAGCGACCTCCCCCGAACCACTCGCGTATTACATCAGGGTGAGGCCGTGGCATAAACATGCCCCACGTCATATCGCCCTTTCCATAATCCCCCATCCACTAATGTGATTAGGGGTTCAGGAGCGTTTTGGTGTTCACAGGGTTTACCTGCAAAGACATGCAAAAAATAAGATAAAAGAAAAAATTTCGTACACAAGTAACTTCAACTATTTCCTCTTTCTAAGCGGCGGCGTTGCTCTCTGATCCTTAGCTTTGTCATTATTTCTCTGCTTATATTCTTTAATGTGCCCCATTCTTTTTTATCATTCAACATATGTTCAATGATATTTTCCATACTCAGGCCCTCTTGAGTCTTTCTAATGAAAACGAAGGGCACTCGAAAACTACATGTTCAGCGGTTTCCGGGACATTTTCACATGTATTACATGCCGTCGAGTCATCGTGACCATAATACAGGTACTGTCGAAAGCAGCCATGGCCATTAATCAATTGAGTCATATAAAAATCAACTTCGCCATGCGATCTGTATAGCCAAGCTTCGATGCTCGGAATGAGTCGGAAAGTCCAGCGCCCAGAGAAAGACGATTCCCAGCGTTACTGCCATAGTGATAGGCTTATTTGGCGTTCGGCCGCGATATCGGGTTTTGAGAGGGCTCTACCTTTTGTTCGGGACGTCATATAGGTACGCTGGATTTCGTTAGCCAACAAATCGGCAGGCATAATACCAGATATGACGCAGGCTGCACCATGCGAAACTGTCCGGAAAGCGCTGCAAACGCGAAGGGCACTAAGACGGAAAACAGATTTTACAAGCTTAGCATAGGACTTTTGCTGCAGTGCATGACCCCAGACGGGGGCCGCGTACATTACAACTGATTCAGTAACTTTTGTTAGCAGTTTTCTGCGGTTTTGACTTGGGCCGCCTACATTTGCCATCAGTCGAGCTAACGCGCTTTGAACTTCTGCCGCTTTTGTACTTACCATTTCAATGTGAACTTTGTAAGATAACCTTGCATCAATCAATACACCTAGATACCTCACTGCTGGTAATATATCAAAGACATACCCGTTTATATTCAAGGTTGCGGTCTCTTTTTTCTTCCTACTTGTTATGAGTACACCTTCTGTTTTCTCGATTGCTAAGTTCAGCTCCCTCGCTGTAAGCCAGTCGATGACTATTTTGGAAGCATTTGTTGTGGCCATTTGCACCCTATTTATGTCTTTAGCCACAACAACCAAAGCGATGTCATCGGCATAGCCAATTATTTTAACTCCTTTTGGAATCGGTATACGCAATACGCCATCGTAGGATATGATCCACAAAAGTGGGCCGAGGACGGAACCTTGGGGAACTCCTCTGAAGACTCTATAGCTTACTTTCCCTCTTTCCGTATTGTAGGACAAAACTCTATTAGATAGATAACTGATAATTATATTAATTAAATACTGTGGTGAACAAATAATTTTTAACGCATTTATAATGTGCGACCGGCTCAACGAGTTAAAAGCATTTGTACATCTAGGGTGACAACTGCAGTTTTAATAACAATGCTGGGAATATCATCAGGACCTGGAGATTTATTATTCTTTAGCCGTTTGGCCGCGCATTTGATTTCATCAGGCTCGAGTGGCGGATAGTAAACATTTGTATGTGTTTCACTTGGTACAGGCCCTGAGCTAGTTTCCGCTTTCGGGAACAGTGTTTCTACTATTTTTTAAGCAGTATCGGACAAGTAGGTGTCTGCATTTGGCTACTGTTGAATTTTTTCATAACGACTTTGTAGGCATCGGCCCACGGGTATTCATCAATTTCGTTACACAAGTCTTTAAAGCACGCTTTCTTGCTATTTTTAATTGGAACCTTTAACTGTTTCGGTAAAGATTTAAAATGGTCTCTTTGGGCGTCCGTCCTTATTCGCTGACATTTTCTTCTGGATTTATTGCATTCAGATCGAAGATCAGCTATTTCCGGTGTCCACCAGTAAACCCGCTTTCTTGTAATTTTGTGGCCCTTTTTGCTCATTGACGCATCGCATGCCCTGATAACAGCTTCTGAAAGCTCTTCTGAAAGAGCTTCCGCATTATCTGGTATTTCACTAACGTCTCTGATACCATCCAGTACTAGTTTAAACATATTTTGGTAGAGCGATTCTTTGTACCATCCTTTACCATACTTTTTGAAACATCTGCTAGAAGNCTGAAAGCTCTTCTGAAAGAGCTTCCGCATTATCTGGTATTTCACTAACGTCTCTGATACCATCCAGTACTAGTTTAAACATATTTTGGTAGAGCGATTCTTTGTACCATCCTTTACCATACTTTTTGAAACATCTGCTAGAAGGGTTTCTTACAACACACATTTCAATTAAAATCGCTAAATGATCACTCTGAGTATAAATGTCACTAATCTTCCAAGTGGTTTTTGGTGCCAGTGATTGGGTGCTAAAGGCAATGTCTACGACGGAGCCCCTGCCATTTTGCTCAAAAGTGTTTTTGTTACCTGTATTCAGTAAGAACAAGTCGAGTGATGCAAATGCCTTTAATAGGGCGTGCCCTCGTCGGTTTGTTCTAACGCTTCCCCATTCAACGGCCCATGCATTAAAGTCACCCGATATAAGCTTTGGAGAATATAACATTACGTCTTGAACTAGTCTATCTAGAAAAGATTCAAATTCTTGATAACTCAGGCTCGGTGGTGCATAACTGCTATAGATATATATCCCGCCGATATTACCTCGGACAAAATACTCCTGACTATAAGGTTTCTCAGCAAGACACTGCTCCCCATTGACCCATATAGCAGTTTTTCCTTTTTTAGCTGATATCCATGTACCCTGACTTTCTTTCTTATATGGCTCGATAAAATGGCGATGTCAATGTCTTCCTAAATAACAGTTTGACAGAGTAGCTCCTGAGCAGCTGAAGTGGTTAAGATTTAATTGTAGAAGCTTTATACTTTGGCCTTTAATGCACGCTGATAGAATGGGCACTTCTTACCACCTGCAATATGGGCTTCATTGGCTTGACCACTAGATTTGCAGAGCACGCAAACGGCTTCCTTGCTACACTGTTTAACATAGTTGCCTTTCTCCCCGCATTTAAAGCAGCAACCGCTGCGAACCTCATTTTTGCAGGTCCGCGCTTGGTGCCCAAAAACTAAACACCTACAGCATCTGGAGAGAGGAGTTTTTTCAGGGATGCGGCAAACTGACCAACCAATCCTAATTTTTTGGCACGCTAAAATCTTCTGCGCGATACGCTGTGGGACAGATAGTGAAGCTGTGTGCCTGGGTATCCCTTTCAGATGGTTTTGACCCAGTTTACTTCGAAATCATCAATTGACGATATTTGCTCAGGTATAGACTTAGCTACATCTTCCTTGGTCGTGATCTCATCCATATCATGTATCTCAAGCGTGGTCAAATTGGATAGAGCCTTTATCACCGCCACATTTCCCAGTATCTTTTGTACGCCTGCCTTGAAAAACTGCGTATTTTCGTCATACGCGTGCTTAAGCTCGAGTAGTATTTCACCTTTGGCCGTTTTGCGCACTCTTTTTACTTGCTCCCCGGGCTTGTTTAAATCAGCAGAGCCTTTTACAGTCCTTAGAATGTCGCTATAAGACATGCCTTCCTCATTGACTTTCTTTATAATGATAGCGTTCGGCTTAACTGGTTTGGGACTTGGTTTTTTTTGCCTACTTCCTCGTTTGTGTAACCCATTCACTAGGTTGCAATTGATTTCCGTTTGCCAAAGTTTCGCTATAAGATGCAGCAATTACCTCTTTTGACCATTTTTTCTTGTAATAGTGCTCTCCTTTCGCTTTGCGAGTTCACCACAATCCCGGATGTATCTTCTAGCCCTCGTTTACCAGTTTGACTCCCTTNATTTGTGTAACCCATTCACTAGGTTGCAATTGATTTGAGTTTGCCAAAGTTTCGCTATAAGATGCAGCAATTACCTCTTTTTCACCATTTTTTTTTTTGTAATAGTGCTCTCCTGTCGTTTTGCGAGTTCAACACAATCCCGGATGTATCTTCTAGCCCTCGTTTACCAGTTTGACTCCCTTTCTTAAAAGGAGGAGTGGTCTGCGTAAACTTACAATCCTTCAAAACAGATCTAATTATCTCTCTTCCATTTCCTATATTTGCCTTCTCGTAGAGCCACATTACCTCATTTACTAAGTCCCTCATTGGCTGGTGAATNATTTCCCTCCTCGTGGTGTGTACCACTTAACTCCAGCGTGCTAACTCCAGCGTGCTCTACCGAGGGTGCTGGTGTAGGTGTGTGATAATGTATCTGCTTCTAGTGTGTATGTGTAGGTGATGGTGTGTTTTCAGTTAGCTGTGGTGTTAGCAAATGCAACTCCCAGCTGTGTGGCAAGCTGTGAATCGGGGTAGCTATTTCCAGGTTGCCAGCGAGNGTTTCCCTCCTCGTGGTGTGTACCATTTAACTCCAGCGTGCTCTACCGAGGGTGCTGGTGTAGGTGTGTGATAATGTATCTGCTTCTAGTGTGTATGGGTAGGTGATGGTGTGTTTTCAGTTAGCTGTGGTGTTAGCAAGTGCAACTCCCAGCTGTGTGGCAAGCTGTGTATCGGGGTAGCTATTTCCAGGTTGCCAGCGAGTGGAGATCCTTTTAGTCACATCTATAGATGTAAAGGAGACCTGAAAGCAAACAAAACCTTTTACTTAGTCGATTGCCTAGCGTAGGGGTTTAGAAATTGCCTTGATCATAACAACTTTTTCCGTATCCATATGTACATATGTATGGACGCCCGTAAGTATTTGGCAACATGCAGGTGTATATGCATATATATTTGGATTTAGGATATAATAACTAACATGCGGTACTTACCTCCAGTTCCAAATTTAACATTAAGTATGTTATGGTTTTCAATATCCGTTGCCGCGGCGAACCGTTAAACCGCACAAGGCTATATATATATATATATATATATATAT
>NW_016164698.1:0-4971 GCF_001687245.7 Rhagoletis zephyria | reverse complement strand
TAACCGTTTCCGTAAAGATTTAAAATGGTCTCCTTGGGCGTCCGTCCTTATTCGCTGACATTTTCTTCTGGCTTTATTGCTTTCAGATCGAAGATCAGCTATTTTCGGTGTCCACCAGTAAACCCGCTTTCTTTTCTAATTTTGTGGCCCTTTTTGCTCATTGACGCATCGCATGCTCTGATAACAGCTTTTGAGAGCTCTTCTGAAAGAGCTTCCGCATTATCTGGTATTTCACTAACGTCTCTTATACCATCCAGTACTAGTTTAAACATATTTTGGTCGAAAGATTCTTTGTACCATCCTTTACCATACTTTTTGAAACATCTGCTATAAGGGTTTCTTACATCACAGATTTCAATTAAAATCGCTAAATGATCACTCTGAGTATAAATGTCACTAATCTTCCAAGTCGTTTTTGGTGCCAGTGATTGGGTGCAAAAGGCAATGTCAACGACGGAGCCCCTGCCATTTTTTCAAAAGTGTTTTTGTTACCTGTATTCAGTAAGAACAAGTCGAGTGGTGCAAATGCCTTTAATAGGGCGTGCCCTCGTCTTTTTTTTCTAACGCTTCCCCATTCAACGGCCCATGCTTTAAAGTCACCCGCTGTAAGCTTTGGAGAATATAACATGGCGTCTTGAACTAGTCTATCTAGAAAAGATTCAAATTCTTGATAACTCAGGCTCAGTGGTGCATAACAGCTATAGATATATATCCTGCCGATATTACCTCGGACAAAATACTCCTGACTATAAGGTTTCTCAGCAAGACACTGCTCCCCATTGACCCATATAGCAGTTTTTCCTTTTTTACCTGATATCCATGTACCCTGGCTTGCTTTCTTATATGGCTCGCTAAAATGGCGATGTCAATGTCTTCCTAAAGAACAGTTTGACAGAGTAGCTCCTAAGCAGCTGAACAGTGGTTAAGATTTAATTGAAGAATCTTCATACTTTGGCCTTTAAGCACGCTGATAGAATGAGCACTGCTTACCACCTGCAATATGGGCTTCATTAGCTTGACCACTAGATTTGCAGAGCACGCAAACGTCTTCCTTGCTACACTGTTTAACATTGTGGCCTTTCTCCCCGCATTTAAAGCAGCAAACGCTGCGATCCTCATTTTTGCAGGTCCGCGCTTGGTGCTCAAAATCTAAACACCTATAGCATCTGGAGAGAGGAGTTTTTTCACGGATACGGCAAACTGACCAACCAATCCTAATTTTTTGGCACGTTAAAATCTTCTGCGCGATACGCTGTGGGACAGATAGTGAAGCTGTGTGCCTGGGTATCACTTTCAGATGGTTTTGAGCCAGTTTACTTCGAAATCATCAATTGACGATATTTGCTCAGTTATAGACTTAGCTACATCTTCCTTGGTCGTGATCTCATCCATATCATGTATCTCAAGCGTGGTCAATTGGACAGAGCCTTTATCGTCGCCACATTTCCCAGTATCTTTTGTACGCCTGCCTTGCAAAACTGCGTATTTTCATCATACGCGTGCTTAAGCTCAAGTAGTATTTCACCTTTGGTCGTTTTGCGCACTCTTTTTACTTGTTCTCCGAGCTTGTTTAAATCAGCAGAGCCTTTTACAGTCCTTAGAATGTCGCTATAAGACATGCCTTCCTCATTGACTTTCTTTATAATGATAGCGTTTGGCTTAACTGGTTTGGGTCTTGGTTTTTTTGCCTTCTTCCTCGTTTGTGTAACCCATTCACTAGGTTGCAATTGATTTGCGTTTGCCAAAGTTTCGCTATAAGATGCAACAATTACCTCTTTTTCAACATTTTTTTTGTAATAGTGCTCTCCTTTCGCTTTGCGAGTTCACCACAATTCCGGATGTATCTTCTAGCCCTCGTTTACCAGTTTGACTCCCTTTCTTAAAAGGAGGAGTGGTCTGCGTAAGCTTACAATCCTTCACAACAGATCTAATTATCTTTCTTCCATTTGCTATATTTGCCTTCTCGTAGAGCCACACTACCTCATTTACTATGTCCCTCATTGGCTGGTGAATGCTGCGCCTAGGAGGGGCCTAAGAGCTCAAAAGCATCTTTCTCTGCAGCTTTTTCGCTACTATTTGCTGTGCTTTCGTTGTTTCCCTCTTCGTGGTGTGTACCACTTAACTCCAGCGTGCTCTACCGGGGGTGCTGGTGTAGGTGTGTGATAATGTATCTGCTTCTAGTGTGTATGGGTAGGTGATGGTGTCCCTCCAGTACTACTGGAGTCAATCGCTACTTTTGAACCGCTACTGCACCGACTCCTAGCTAAGTCGCTAATCTATTAACCCGTGGTAATGCACATGGTAGTGCAGAGTCGAACCAGTAGGAAGCAGAATAGCGAAAAACTACGACAGAGGGCGCCCATAAACCACGCAAGTGACTACTTTAGTAACTCCCGGTAGTGCAGAGAGAACCGATGGTGACTACCGCCTAGGACATTGCCTTGTAAAAGTAATCGATGAAATACACTGCAAGTAGTCGGTCGGTAATTGACGGTGTTTATCAGGTAGCTACCGATTCATCAGTCCTGTAGTCGCTCCCCCGTACTGCAGGGGTGTTTTCAGCTTGCTGTGGTGTTAGCAAATGCAACTCCTAGCTTTGTGGCAAGCTGTGAATCCGGGTAGCTATTTCCAGGTTGCCGGCGAGTGGAGATCCTTTTAGTCACATCTATAGATGTACAGGAGACCTCAAAGCAAACGAAACCTTTTACTTAGTCGATTGCCTAGCGTAGGGGTTGAGAAATTTGCCTTAATCATAACAACTTTTTCCGTATCCATATGTACATATGTATGGACGCCCGTAAGTATTTGGCAACATGCAGGTGTATATGCATATATATTTGGATTTAGGATATAATAACTAACATGCGGTACTTACCTCCAGTTCCAAATTTAACACTAAGTATGTTATGGTTTTCAATATCCGTTGCCGCGGCGAACCGTTAAACCGCACAAGGCTATATATATATATATATATATATGAATCTATATATATATATATTTACTTTTAAAAATTATATTTTTTTATAATTAACAATAACCCGACTACTTTCGCAATTGCACCAACCACTGTAATCACGATACAACGTAACTTTCACATCTGACGCGTTTGCCACCAACAGGGTTATTTTATGCCCTCTGGTCAGGCTAACTGACTCAATCTGTATAATGTACTTATTTTAAGACAAGGAAAACTCAAAAGAAAAACCGCTGTTTGGGACAACTATACATACACACACTCTTACTTTTGTTTTACTGGCCCGACCGAACTATCACTGGGCTTCTTATAATCAAAGTAGATGTTTGATCAGCTATGTTCGATCCTGTACTCATACCCGCACACAGTTACAATCAGTTAACATAGATGTTTGATTGGACTACATCTGTTTGAGCCCGACTCACAATTGCACACACACACTTAGTTAACATTGACGTCTGATCGAATTATGTTAAGTCCACTTCCCACACATGCACGCACGCCCATACAGACGTATCCCCCTTTAAAGTGACTATGGCTGAAATAATTTTATTTCGTATTGTCTTTAAGTTTTTCCTCTTTGCCCTCATCCTCTCTATTTTAATAAAATTTCTAGTTTTCCTATTTTCTTTAACTTCCTCACAAAATATCCTTTTACGTGCTGCTTCATATTCAATCTTCCTTTGGTGCAAAGTTTTCCTATTGTCTTGTCTAACTACCTGCGCATTTTCCTGCCTTTTATATATTTTCTCACTGGGATCGATTTCTCTTTTTAGTATCCGGATTTCTTGTTTTCCGGGTGCTCCTTCCTCTGACCTGAGTCCCCGGTTGCGTTGGCCAGTTTCGAGTTTCCCTGACTAGGTTTAAACACACAAAACGATGAATTACCCCCACACGAAAAACAAACCATATCATGAAACGACGACTTGCGACTAGTATCTTATAAAGCTTCTTCGGGATTCCTTGAAAAATGATCAACGGGCATGCCACAACTAAAACACAACATAAGTTGGAACGGGTACGGACAAAATGACGCAATGGTGGACGTAGACACGTTAGGGCGATTTGACTGGGACATTTTACGTTGGACAGACACCGATGCTTGTGGCTTGCTGCGTTGATTCCTGCCTATTTCTTCCACTATGCTATCTTCGACCTTGGGTACTATAGGGGGATCTGGAAAGTTTATTTTGTTGACTTTCTTTTCCTATTTTCCCTCATCACCTTTTCCGCCTTCCATCTTAGAGGCAAAAGTTAAATTTGCTAAATAAGGCTTAACGTTGCTCCTAATAATACCAACTAGCTCTTTCTCCGGATTTTTCTTACAGAGGCGGAAAGTAAAATTATGGACACCGCCATAAAAATCATCAAAATATTCTAAAGCTTTCTGTTTTCTTTCCATAATTTTTCTTATGATTTCATAGTCTTATTCGGCCATCTGGAAGGAGCTCAGCAGTTCCGATCTAGGCTCAGAGTAGCCGAAGCTCTCATCATCTGCATGATTCTCCAGGACCTGGCAATACCACTTCAAGGCGTTACCGGTAACCAGATAATGAAAATCGTTAAATAATTGGTGATATGTTATCCCGTATTGTTCTCGTATTTTCTCTACCCTAAAAATAAAACTTTCGACAGTAATCACCTTTCTTTTCCTGGCACTGGAATCATCTCGTGAACGCGAATAGGTTCTCCCGTGGGTTTCATCTCCAGCTCTGTCTCCTTCCATGGTGGTCGATCTCTCCCCTCTAGCTTCTGGTGTGGATGCCATGCCCGATCGTGCAGCATGTTTGGATATTTCCACTGCAGCTACTCGTTCGCCTAAGCTCGTCACGTTATCTCGCACTATAAAGGGTGATAATAGATTTTTCGCAAAAACTAAGATAGGGGGGTATTGAAGTATTAGCACTGTTAGACTCTGGAGCAGGAGCGAATTGTTTAGGGAAAAACGCGAGTACATTACATAAAGGCAAGGAAGACCTAATAATGCCAGTTAAGGG
>NW_016164697.1:30238-30368 GCF_001687245.7 Rhagoletis zephyria | reverse complement strand
TTTTTAGTACCAAAATTGTCATCATGGCCAATGTCCTCTACTAGTAAAGCACAAAATGAACACCTCCAACGACACATTAGGGGTATTCTCCAAATCTTGCAAAGCCATTGCACGTAGCACGGATTGCACG
>NW_016164697.1:12584-16182 GCF_001687245.7 Rhagoletis zephyria | reverse complement strand
CGTTTGTTATTGGTTAGCATTGGTGTTTTAGAAATGGAAAATTCAGAAAAATTGTTCATTGCTATATTGAATATTTAAAATATGCAATGTATATGGTTGCAATGTGTCGCAACTCTGCTTATACAAACAGTTTGAATACCGCAGTATAACAGTTTCCAAACATTGTATTGATACGTTTTGGAAGTCAGCCATATTTTGTAAGCGTTAATGTATTATTTTTACACGCAGAGATAGAGGTGTTGACTTAAAACACCGAGACCGCGTGTTCAAATCCCGCCACATGCAATCCTAACGATAGTAAAAAAGTTTCTCTTCTTTAAAGCCCAATTTATATCGGGAAGAGTTGATAATCAGATAAGTCTTTAAAGCAATTTTTTCGCATTCTCTTTTGTGTTTTCTATTTGCTCCCAGACGCGTCAACTTTTATTGAATTCAAGTTCGTGGTTCTTTAAATGGGAAGTATCTGCACTCTTCCCCTTTCTTTTCACCTCCTTCGCCTTGGAACGAGCAGACTTGAAAGCAAGACTTGACGTGTCTGAAAGCTGACTAATTTGAGTTTATGACATTCGATACGATACTAGGATTCTGGTACTCGATTCCAAAAAATATCGTTTTAAAACTATCGAGTAAAAAATATCGGTATCGAATGCCAAAAGTATCGATATGGTATCGTATCGTATCGAAACTCGCGTCCCTACAGTCGGTAGAAAAGCGTCATATAAAAAGGTTGTTTGCGCATGATTGTCCTTTTTTTCTTAGCTAATTTCTAACGAAAAATTATCTGCGCAAGAACAATCCCTACCTTTGAAAATTTGCGACCAACTGAACGCTGACAATGCAAAAGTGAATGACAATACAGCTAATATTCGCGCAAGCAAGTCGCCATTTCTGTTTCTGCCGTGCCGCCAGATTAATAAACAAAAATCGCTAGAATCGTGCTAAATCATTTAAATTCTGTAAACTCTTATGAAAAAAAGTTTATTTTATAATTTAACAGTTAAACTTTATTTGATAAAATTAGAGATCATATGTTTATAAAAAACCATCAGTTTTTTAACCAAAACAAAATTGGAACTTCGTTATATGGTTTTATAACCAGTGTTGGGATTTTGTGGCATTAAATAAAGTATAGAAATTGGTCATAAGAATGTCGTCTTCGTTTGTTTAACTACTACTACTAGCTTTGTTTAAAGATTTTGTTGTTGTCTAGCATTGAAAAAGGTATTAAAAAATACAACTGTGACTTCTGTATTTTCGGTGCGTATGTAATTTTTAAGTTTTTACTTTCGGACTTAAAATTTTATAAGACTATGTAAATCCACCAATTTGTTTTAAATTTTTGCGTTGCATTTTAAATAACTTTGAGTTTATAATTATTTGCAGCAGTATATATGTAGGTATATACATACACTTCACTTTGCATCGTTAAAAATTAAAATTTTTAAATCATTAAAAATATATAGATGCATACATGCAGCTTTTTTCATGTCAGCTGAGCCGAAGATACCTAAAAATATTCGACAACTATATAATACTATTAGAATACCTTTCCCACCATGTTCACTGTTTATTTAGTGCATTTTATTCTGGATACGAAAATCTTTTTATACACATAAGTATGTACATACATATGTATATAAATGCATTGTTTCAAATAAAATATATATCTTGATTGAATTAAAGTGAAAATTCAATTGGTTCTAAAAAAGTTTAAAATCGTTATTAGTGCGTTACTATTTATTTTGGTTTTTGATAAATACACCAATACTTATATCTTGGACCGATCACTAATGTAGTATAGATGCATATTAAATTTTACTAAAAAAAATTTTTTGATGTTTTGATTTGTCCCAAGTTTTGGTGCTTTGGAAAGTTGGCAGCCATGGGGTCTCACATTCGTGAGTGCTCACATATACTTCTTCTCTCATTCCGATCACACATACAGATGCAATTCGCGCAAAATTTTCTGTTTTCCCCCCGGGCATATTTACCTCACCCCATCTACCCAACGGTTTGCACATTTGCCCGCGGTTTGCACGTTTAGGAGTTTTCCCCGTATGTGCACATTAGGCCCATCGGTACCAGGGATGAAAAAGTAGGTACAATTGTACCTTTTTCAGACGTTTGATGACTTAAAGTTACATTAGGTACAGTCAGTAGATTTTAGGTACAATTACACAGGCCGACAAAATTTAACCAACATTCGGACCCAGAAACCAGACTATATATTTCCGAAGGTTTATGATGCGCTGAATCCAAATCCTCAGTGGCCTCAGAATTGCTCTATCAGCTCAGGTTTTCGAGATATCCTAACCTAAAAGTGCAAAAAACACCGTTTTTGCCCATATTTGATGTTATGTAGCCTTGCAGATGTTTTCTTTCACCAAAATAATAGGCTGGCATCTTTAAGTACAAGTCTTCTTCTTTCAAATGGCGTTTTCTTTGTTCAAATATATTTTTTTTTTCGCTGAGATATCGCATTTTGATATACATAATCCGGTTTCTGGGTCTGAGATGCTGTCGGCCTGTGTTATTATTATTGACCCATATTCGCTTTTTGATTTCTGAAAATATATTTTAAATGTTTTCGCAGTTACTTACGGCAATTTGATTATTTTCTCTAGACTTGTTGAACCTATTAAAAGGAATCGGATAAATTAGCAGACTTTTCGTGTTGTCGCTGGATAAAGAAGTATACTTCGCAAAGCGTGTTTTTTGTCTTTTTCATTAATATTTTTCAGTAGTCAAAGGTAGGAACTCTAGAACTTTAGAAGAACAAATTTAATTTTTTATTTTTTTTTTTCAAAAATTGAACTTTTCCCACTTTTTCGAAAAAAATGTTTTTTTCGGCGTAATTTGGCAAAATTTTTTTCCTTTTCAGGAACTCTAGAACTATTGAGTAGCTACTCAGAACAGATTTAATTTTAATTTTTATTTTCAAAAAATTTTTTCGGCGTAATTTTGCAGAACTTTTTTTTCTTTTTCAGGAACTCTAGAACTATTGCAGAGGTACTCAGAACAGATTTAATTTTTTACTCTTTTAAAAAATTTTACTTTTTCCACTTTTTCAAAAAAAATGTTTTTTCGGCGTACTTTTGCAGAACTTTCTTTCTCCTTCTCAGGAACTCTAGAACTATTGAAAAGCTACTCAGAACAGATTTAAATTTTTTTTTCAAATATTTAACTTTATCGACTTTTCGGAAAAACGTGTTTTTTCTGCGCAATTTTGCAGAACTTTTTTTCCTTTTCAGGAAGGCTACTCAGAACATCTTTTCTTTTTTCGTTTTGCGTCATACCGTATGCCAACTTCCCAGTCATATACATACTCTGTAGTAAAATGAACTAGTTGCAAACTACCTCACAACTAGTATGAACCGCATGCCCAACTAGTCAGCCAACTATCTTTTTTCCATGCAATCAACTGGTATTTTTAACATAGGGATGTCCTACGAGATGGCAATTGTCAGATTTCGGACAGAAATATACAAGTCTCATACTAGTTCAAAATAGACAGAAAAATACTAGTCCAATTATGGACCAAAACCACTACTTTGGGAGTCAAGAAATGAACTGAATTCATGAATATACAATAAAAAAC
>NW_016164697.1:0-173 GCF_001687245.7 Rhagoletis zephyria | reverse complement strand
CAGTGATGTACTTATTAAAGTGCAATATTCAGATTTATTTTTTGAATTTTGTATCGATATTTGGAATATCGAGTCTTTTTATTACGATATTAATGGGTGCCCCATATTTTTACGGCGATACTTAAAATGAGTACTATATCGATACTTTCGGTTCGATATCGTGTCCCTACTTG
>NW_016164696.1:25408-30374 GCF_001687245.7 Rhagoletis zephyria | reverse complement strand
GTGTGAGTTTGTTAAAGATTAGCGGGAAGGCTGGATTATTTTTATTAAACAAATTAATTACTACTATTTGGATTAAAGCAACGATTTGAATTGAAATTTATAAAAAAAAAAAAACAAAATGAAGGTGAGTTAAAAAAATAAATTCAAAGTGAAAAGGGAAAATGTGCAAGGAAAATTCATATGGTGGTATTACCAGAGCAACTGATTTCAAGGCGAGTTGACGAATTGTCAAAATGTTGCGTTGGTTGTGAAATTGTTGTTTTCTAATTGTCATTGTGCGTATATTTTGTTGGTGTAATTTTTTGTTTTTATGCTGCCGCTATCACCTTATATGAATTCGCCTTGGAAAATATTTGTTCTTTTACAAATGAAGAAGAAAATATTGAACAGTTGTAACTAGCAGATATCATAAAAAGAAGGAGGTTATTAAATCGTCGGATTTTTTTATATGTTATCGCATAACTTTGGGCCACATTCGATCATTATTTTTTTATCGAAAGGAGTAGTATCTCAAGGGTGGTCCCATAATAATTTTCTTTAGATCCGATCATTGGAACATGAACAAAATTAACGGTACTCCTAAATTTTTATATGAAAGCTGTCCTATTCTAATTTTGTTTAAATCCAATCATTGGATTATGAAGAGATTAATGATAATCTTAAATTTTTATATGAGAATTGAAGTCGGTTTTGTTGTTTGCTTAAAATTACTTGTTCATATCTATGTAGAAAGTAACATGAGGAATTTTCGGAAACAAAGTAGGCTAATGCTCTAGAATTTCAATGGTTTCTGAGCACAAATCTAAATCAAGTGATTATCAAGGGACTATTTTGAAGTCAACTTAACACCAACTCACTTAAGGTCTGCGGAGACGATAACTAATATAATAACACTCTACAACAAGCAAAAAATTCCCCGGGATCTCTCAACGGTTCCTAAACCTTTTGTGTCAGCTGAATCCTAATCTGAAGTCAGAATTTTCGGGTCACCCTAAGTTTGCTGTTCGCTTTGTCCAGAAACCGGCATTTGTAGGAAAAAAAAATTTATTGTTTTTAAAATCGTTGGACAGGTGTAACTAAAAGTTTTTGGGGTCACAGAATAATGTATTTATTTTTAGATTTGACCGCATACAGATGTCGCTGTAGTGCGAAAAATTGGTGTTTTAGTAGATTTTCTACTCATTTTATTTTTGAAAATAAATTTTATGCTGCCCTGTATTCTTGCAAGAAAATGCTAAATAAGAACTGGGGTCTACACACTGACCTAATGCATTGGATGTGCAAGGCGGCCAGCCTGCATTTCGTTCACGTAGGCGATCAAATCATGTTCCACGGAAGCGTTGAATTAGAGAAAGCGTTTATTAAATACACACAGAGTTTGAGGAAACCGAGTCTGTGGAAAGAACATACATACATACGTTCATGGACGTATCCTGTACTTTTTCAATAACTATACCAAGCATTCGCGAAAAATCTGACTACATCTGTCCTTCGCTTCTGTTCAAGAAAAACGTCTGCATAATCTTTCCGTTCAAAAAGGAGTGGAAATATGGATGATATTTTTACAATACGCTTTAAAGTGGATTGTAGCGTATTGGCGGGATTTTTCAACTGACATCCAACTCGAAAATATATTCGACTACCGAATACACGGGTGTTTGCTACCGAAAATGCGTGCAAGATAATTGTAACCTCGAAGATAGCAGGAACTAGCATTGCTAACTTCACGGTTAGCCTCCTTAGTTAGTAAGCATCACCTCCAGTATTAAAGCAAAGATTCATTGCAGCATTCATGGCAATGAAATGGCCAAAGAGCTAGCCATTAACGGGGCCGCTCTGGAACCCACTAGCCATTAGGATTTCCTATCTTACGATGGCTACCAGTTGATGGAAAGACATACATACATACATATATATATATGTAATGTTGAAATTCTCCCAATTCAACCAACCAACCAACTAGAGGTTTCTTTACGTTTCTCCTCTTAACCTTAAAACCGCGATTCATTGCTCTGATGAAACGCACAAAATCACACATACATACAGAGATACTGACTAAATCCAGTTACGCCAGAAACCCAATAGGCATGTGGGGTGTATCCCTTTGCCAGCTCATTTAGAGTATATCTACATGTAGAATTATCCCGGGAGTATTTTGGTAGAATACTGGAACTTGGTATTGGAAATATATAGAATCAATTCCATACTCACAAGAGAGGGCTGACACCTGTTTCAAAAATAAAATTCAACTTGAATTACAGGGATCATTTAATTTAAAAGTTGTTTGTCATGCGAAAGGAGCTCAAAAAGATTGTAGTTTGGAAATATTTCGAAAAGGGTCGCCAACTGTTTCAATAGTCAATTTTAAATTAATTATGTATGAAGAATTAGAATATTAAAAATTATATGAAAACTTAAAAATAAAAATTAAATTAAATTAACAACCAAACGAAAGATTCTTAATAAAGCATTATTTTGAACATTTGTTTAAAAATTAAATTTAATTAATTTATATGAATTATTACAATATGGGTATCAACCGAAATGGTTTTCACAAACGCCATATTTCCAAACTACATATAGGATGGTTGCCACCTATTTAAAAAAAAATATATTTATTTGGATTAAGGGATATGTATCAAAATTTAAGAGTTAGACGAAAGAGGTTTAATACGGTTGTAGTTGAAAACATTTTTAAAAGGGTTGCCACGTGTTTGAAAATTCCTATTTAATTAAATTATACACAAGTTAAAGTGTGTATGAGTATTTGGACGCCTTTAGTTTGAACATGTAGAATTGTTTGAAGTGTTTGAAGAGGGTTGCCACCTGTTTTAAAACTAAATTCAAACAAAATTATTTAATAAGTTAAATGAATTATTTCGATATGGGTATCAATGGAAATGCCCTTAAAAAGGCTGTATTTCTTAGCTACACTTAGCAGGGTTGCCAACCGTTTTGAAAATCATATTCAACTTGAATTATGGGAATAAGGCAATTGGAATATGGACATATCTACATATCGTCACCTGAAATGCAAAAAGACGTAATAAACATCGTCACTGAAATCGACAAAGTTGTGACCAATAATCTTTTTCAACAATCAGATGAATAAATTTTTGATTTTTTTTTGAATTTTGAATTTTTTATAAGTTACGACATTTTGAATTTCAGGCAGAGGCTTAATAGGGATTTTAAAAGGCTTCATTTCTAAACTACATGTATGAGGGTTGTCACCTGTGTAAAAAGTCAAATTAGGATTGAAGATTTTTTTGGTTGAAAGTATTTTTATGGGGGTTATAAAATTTACAAAACTTCCCACATATGTTTTGGCTGAGTTTGAGCATGCTGAGTTTTATTGAAAATTGAATCACGCAGAAATGTCATACGCTAGGGAAAGCGGGAGAGAGCAATCTACATACATAATTATCATACATACTATGAGTGTGTTTATTATGTATGTGTATGTATACATACTGCAGTATTCGGTAATATCTGTAAACAGCTTAAATAACCTTACAACACTAACATCAAAGTAAAATTTACCCTATCTAAACCTATCCAATCATCAATAACTTAAGGTTCAGCGAATCAAAGATTGCTGTTCAATTATCAAGTTGCCGTCAAAAATTACTTAATTGCATGTTACATGTATTTCGCAATGAAAACCCTGCGCAATTTAACTCAAAAGCTTCTTCCAAGTCAATTTCTTTACCCAGTCATGCTCACTCAACTGTAAAAACATTGCACATTGCAATATCATTAGCGGCTAATTGTATGCCAAACAAAACTTTCTTTTTACAACTATGCAATGCTACTGAAATAAATACTACATTTAATTTAGAGGCAGGTGAGGACGTTGAAGTCTTTGGCTGTGACAACAGGTTGATGGAATAAATTTGCTACATTAAAATTAAATTACTACATTAAAATTAAATTACTACATTAAAATTAAATTTCCTTGTGTAAGCATAAAAAACGTTATTTTTTATTGTAGAGCTTTAACCCTTTCCCTGCATTTGTACAATATATTGCACATTTAATTTTTTCGGTTTTTGTCTTTTTTGTTTTGCCTTTTATGCGATTTCTAGTGTCTTTTCTCGCCATTTCGCTATTTTATTTGATCTTTTATAGGTTTTTATGTTCTAAAAATCCGTTTCCTGTTTATAATAAAAGTCTAAAACTTTGGAGCAATTACATTATAAGAAAAATAATAACAAGTTGTGGTTCTGATATTTAAGGCCCCTTGAAAAGCTCGGCCCTCCTCCATCTCGAAGGGCCTGGTACTTATGTATGTATTTGCGACTGCCTTTTCAAATATTTGAATGTATCAGAAACGGAGTACGATATAGCGCAGATTCATAACCGTGATTATTTGTATGTAGTAGCTAAGTTTCTAAGGACTTGTTTGTCTTATATCGCCATTTTTTATGCGGTTTTACAGCATTCCAGTGACTTTATAGCTGCTTATAGATATGTCCAAGTAGTTGGTTACTGATTAGGAGAAGATTCGATAAGCCAAAGCGCAGCGCCTATAGAAGCAATAGGTATGCATCACTTATTCTCATGACTTAGAGGAGGTGCTGTGTAGTCTTTTGACCAAGAAATATTGGGTTAATTGACTAGAATGTTGGTGTAACCGCATCTGGTGTCATTCCATTTTGAGAGTTAAGATGTGTTTTCAGCCCTTTAGTTGATGGCAGCGCTACTGTCATCTGGTTAGATGTGCGCGCCATCACTCGGTAAGTTTAGCAAAATCAAAGTTTCGAGGCAGTCGCTCGTCGGCAGGCAATAGCGAACCTAAGAGCACCAAATACCTTTTAACCAAATTTTCAATCTGGCACACATAATACAAGAATCGGTTAATTATCAAAGGGAATAGGTCAGCATTTTTCCGATATGGAATATTTGATGCAGTTCAACAAAGCTCCTTTAAGCTCCTTTAAACGAACCGAACTGCATCAGAATT
>NW_016164696.1:0-21255 GCF_001687245.7 Rhagoletis zephyria | reverse complement strand
CGCGTACGATTAAATACTTATATTGTATATAGATATGTATGTACATATTAATACATATATATTTATGTACATATGTATGTATGTATGTATATGCATACATTTCTACACTTAATTGCTCACGTACAAAAACCGTTGAAGTTTGAACGATTTGCGCTGCACACATCTGCTAATCCGCGCATTTCACTTTCATTCCACGCATGCGCCAAGATCTAGCCAATGGTCAACGAACAATTTGTAACAATTGGCCCCGCTACGAGAAGGTCATTCGTAAAGTGCAATGACTGTCGGAAGTGTTTGTGTACTTTATACAGTTATTATGCTCAATTTTAGGCTAGATTGTAGTTATGTATTAATGGATTCCCTGTTATGGGGTAATATGGATGGGTGTTTTTTTTTCAAATTCCTATAATAAAATACATATTAATCATATAAGCAGTTATCTAAATTAACAGAATCGTGTGACTTTTTTAATATATCAAATTATAAACAAAAACTAAACTTCACACTTACAAATGTATGTCATGGATAACCTTAATGTACATCAATTAATTTTTTATTTTTTTATTTGAACATTTCTTAGTCGAAACGAAAATATTCAACAATTTTCTTAACTTTACTTATAGGTTATTTTCTCAAATTTCCTGTTCGTTACCATTCTGGTGCTAGCCACGTGTGACCTGCCACTCGTCAAACGCCCCCTAATCTATCCCCTGTGGGCCGGAAAGAGTGCTAAACAAATAGCGCTCGGCCGCAATAAAGCCGCCCTTGTCGGTGGTAAGCAACGCACATTGATGGTACAGATACGCAGCGATCAGCCAGTGCCACTTGTACTAAAAGGTGGACGTAACTCGCAACTACGATACGGTCCCAATCATTTACGTGGCGTGCGGCCAATTAAACTTACTGGTCCGGTATATTTGAAAAGTGCCCCAATTGGACACAAACCATTGCAACGTAAACCGCTTAAAATTAAATTGGCTAATACAAAGCCGAAACATAAGCCAGCTACCAGCTACGAAGTGCCATTCCGCTTTGAAGTACCAGTCACAAATAATATTGCCTATCCGCCATTGGGCAATGAAGCGCAACAATTGCCAGTAAGTGTTTAGAAAAAAATGGTTATTGTTAAAAACCAAATCTGTGAATATTTGTCAAAACTACTTAGCACGATTTCAGTATTTATCCCTTTAAAATTAGTGTTTCTATACAATATTTAATATCCCTACCAGCAAACGGAAGAGAATTTTATCGCCTATCGCCACGATGTCACTTCTTCGTCACTATTGGAAGTTAGCAAAGCGATAGTTACTCACAAAATCAAAAAACATTTCTGTCGCTTTTCTATCTTCTTAAAGATGCCTTGACGATTTTTGCCCTTTAAAGTTTTGAAACGTACATATTTTTATTTTCTCAATTCTTTTTGATTTTTCAAATAACGTGCAAGCAATCCTAAGAGGCCTTCCCAAGAAGTTCTGCCTTGCATGCCTTTTAGAAGGGCTTATCCATTTGCAATTTACGCGAATACATACATTTATATTATCTAACATTACAAATGAATTCCAATAAAAATTTTAAGTTACAATAACACATATTTGATATAAACCTTAAGTAAATACTTTAAAGACGTATGATTTTTATAAATTAAAGAAGCAACTTTAAAGAACTCCTCCAAAAGGCCTTCTGAAGTATGTCCTATAAAAGCCCTTCTGGAAGGCCTTCTGTGGGTAGCGAAAGAGGAAGCCCTTCAATTTGTGCCACTCCATACAAAACAGAAAGGAGAAAGGAATTTATAGTGGAAGGCCTTTCGAAAGTGCTTTTAACTCCTGAAATTATCTACTGGGATGGGTACGTTTGAGCTAGTAATCTGATCAGAAAGTAGAATGAAAATGGCTTAACTCTGCGGCTGTGGTTGCAAGCACAAAAGTATCCCAAATTTCACAATGCGTTTTATCAAAAATTTATCCAACCCAAGAATCTTCTTTAACACTTCAAACTTTATCGCACAAGTTACTATTATTCTTATCGAAATAGTTCCTAATTGCTGTATCGCTTTCGTTTCATAAAGACGTGACGTCTTGGTGGAACAGTTCTCCCCCGAGAGCGGTTAAGAATTCGAAAAAGTAGCAATATCATCGGCGCTGATTTCCATAGAAATATCGTGTCGAATTAGTAACTTCCGCAATAGAAAATGCTGGCCGGGATATTATCGCTGTTATTTTTTTTCATACATAAGAAAATATTTTCCATCTACAATTTAAAACTTCAAAATCACATTAGTTGTTTCGACGAAAATTCACAGATATAGAAAATAAAGCTGGGACTATCCGTGTATTCGTATATCCGGATATCCGGGTAATATCCCATATCCGGTTAATATCTGAATATTTGGTTTTTTTTAATCACATATTCGAATATCCGGATTATTCGTATATAACTCCCAGCTCTGATAAACACACTTCCATGCACAACAACATTCGACCAACAACATTAAACTATCACTTAACTTACAGTCGGAGACACACAGCAACTTCATCACCGAGCATGACCATGACAACGATCACTTTGCACCCATTCACACAATACCTGCACCTAATCTTTCCTTGCCTGAAAATCATCTACAGGAATCCTATTTGCCACCAAAATCACAGCCACAAACCTACCACCAAACTCTAACTAACCCCAACATCGAGAATCAGTATCAAGTCACAGAAGAGCACACCAATGATCAAACTATTCGTGACCCACTTTCTGGCTCGCAGAAACTCTTCGCTCCCGATCCAGATCCATCCCTACCAGCCGCACAATTGCGTCCGGCCACGGAGCCCTTCAATCAGCCCAGCAATGGCAAACCACTGCCTGTGGATGTACAATCCAATTTCATTGTACCTGCTCAACCCCTAGTGCAGATAATCGGTGCCCAAGAGGTGGCCACACCAGAGATTTATCCAATTCAATTTACACAACAAGCGCAACTTCAACCGCTTGTTAGTGCCAATGTTGCCGCCGTACATGCAGCATCTGCGCCCATCTACGACCCCACCTATCTAGTCACACAATCCAATCAACTGTACACACAGCATCAACAGCAGCAACAGCTCTTCCAGCCCAGCGCCAGTCTGTTACAAGCCGGTTATGTTAATGCCGACCTGACGCAAGAAATTGCCAGTGATGGTCAAATCTTGCAGGCTGCCAAAGATCCACATCATAATATTCATCCAGTGCTGGATAGTGCTCCACAATTCGCAGCGCTCATCGCTGCGCCTGCCTTGGGTGAGCAATCAGCAGCACATTACAGCTTGCATCCACACGCCGCTGCCCTTACTGCCACATCTGCAGCACCTGAGGGGGGTTTTGTTGTGTCCAATTATTATGACAACGATGGCCAAGACAATTCACAGCTGCTGCAGGCGTACGCCGAAGAGGAAGCGCAGCGACTGGAAATAGAGGCTGAGCAAGAAAAGCAGCAGTATGTTTTCCAACAGCAGCAACAGCACTTGTTAGCGTTGCAACAACAGCAGCAACAACAAGAACTGTCAGCAGCAAGAGTTGCAGCAACAGCAGCAACTGCACCTACAGTTGCAAGAACAGCAGCAACTGCATCAACAACTACAGGAACAGCAGCTACATCAAGTACAGGAGCAGCAGCTACATCAGCAGCAATTGCAACAGCAAGAATTACAACATCAACAACATACTCGCCATCAACAACAGTCGCAAGACCCAGCCTCGGCGGCATTTCACGAGCACCAACGTTTAGTGCAGCAGCAGCTAGGCGCTGACGCACCACTCCGGATATTCGTGCCCGACGATGAGAGTGCTGGAGAAGCGGTAAGTTGTGTCGACCTTGTTATACTAAAGAAAAATATTACATATTTACATAATTAAAAATTGTAATTTTTTAAGTACCCGATACATATTTACAAGAACATTAATGTTTTGATTTTATATTTATCCTTTACTTATGTATAGCGCCTGCAAAAACGCTCTGATATGGTGAAAAAGGGCACCGTAGAGGATGCAAGCGCAGAACACGATAACAATACAACAACGGAGGATGATATGTTCGAGGTATCTTCGTCCGTTGAAGTATCCAATAATGAGAACCAAAAAGACACAGCTACAAATGAGGAGTGATTTGACCTATGGAAATGCAACAAAAATTAATAGTTTTTAAAAATAATACATTTTTGTAGTGTTGTAAAATACAATATTTATTTATTTAATTTAAAACTTATTTAAGCATGGAGCTTGTGTTTATATTTGTTACATACAATGAAAAAGATGCAACTGCAGGGTAAGTAAATGAGGGATAATTTGCCCACATATCTATTGGTAGTTATAAATACAATCGCAAATTTAACAATTTAAAATTATTTATTTTTTACATCTTAAGCATTATAGCTAATGCGCATCTGCATTCCATATATAGCACACAGTTTGGCCAACTCTCTGTTCTTGCAGCACACCTAAATGCCTCAGCATTACTATGCGGTTTTGTTGTTTTTTATCCAACATTTTGTGCATTTGTTGTGAAATATCACCGGCCGTAATGAAATTCCGCCCTGTAGGAAGAAAAAAAGTTTATTTTCACAAGGTTTATTTTAATTATATAAGTATGTAAATATATCGACGATGCTTTTGCAGAACCGCCCATCGACCAGTTGCAAAACCGCCTAAATCTCGGTTGTGGCAAAAATGGGAATTCAGGCTAAAATGGGAATTCCAGGCATCGAAATTTATGTACAAAAACCGTAAGCTCGTTACGTTTTACACAACAGATTTGTAAAACAAAAGTTAGAGAAAATACCGCCTATCAAGTCAATGCCTTTCAAGAAAATTAGTTTTTTCGCCNTACATCTTAACCATTATAGCTAATGCGCATCTGCATTCCATATATAGCACACAGTTTGGCCAACTCTCTGTTCTTGCAGAACACCTAAATGCCTCAGCATTACTATGCGGTTTTGTTGTTTTTTATCCAACATTTTGTGCATTTGTTGTGAAATATCACCGGCCGTAATGAAATTCCGCCCTGTAGGAAGAAAAAAAAGTTTATTTTCACATGGTTTATTTTATTTATATACGTATGTAAATATATCGACGATGCTTTTGCAGAACCGCCCATCGACCAGTTGCAAAACCGCCTAAATCTCGGTTGTGGCAAAACTGGGAATTCAGGCTAAAATGGGAATCCCAGGCATCGAAATTTATGTACAAAAATCGTAAACTCGTTACGTTTTAAACAACAGATTTGTAAAACAAAAGTTAGAGAAAATACCGTCTTTCAAGTCAATGCCTTTCAAGAAAATTAGTTTTTTCGCTCTCCTGTAAAATTTGAGTGCCGTAAGATAGGCGGTTGTGCAATTGGTCGATGTATGTATAGTACCTGGCACATAAGAAGCTTGTTGATTGTACACTTTCCACAGTTCCAAATCATGGGTATTGCGTACGGTACTTCGCTGGCGATGTATTAATTGGTACTTTTTATTGAAACATGGTACCACCACAGTATCCAGAAAATTGCGAAGTTCGTCAATACATTCCCGACCTCGCATATATCTGAAAAGTTATTTTTATTTATTGCTTCAGGGACTTACTAATATTTTATATCTATGTATGAGCCCTTTGCTTTCGCTATAAGCGAAAAAGAAACTCCATGACATTTGCGTCTAGGTAACAGGAATAAACCAATTTATTCAGCAGTATTTCACAAAACTCATTGGGATTTTTAATGCTATTACAACAACAATATAATGGCAAAGAAAGTCGCCAAGGAGTTTTGGGGAATGCCGCAGAGGGGACAGTCCTCGGCTGGATATATGTAAGAGCATACAGTTATTGCTGGAGTGACAGTCGCTGTTAAAATCTGATTCTGACTCATTCCCGTGATGTATACCCCGACCGGTAACAATAAAAATAAACAGAGTCGTCCCGGGTATGCAGACCAGCAGGGAATGTCAATTGGGAGTACGTTTCATCTCTAGAACTGTCACATCAGCAGGATTAAAGTTTTCGGTGAGTTTTTATGATTGTACACCAACAAACGGATTTCGATTTTTGCACNATTCCCGACCTCGCATATATCTGAAAAGTTATTTTTATTTATTGCTTCAGAGACTTACTAATATTTTATATCTATGTATGAGCCCTTTGCTTTCGCTATAAGCGAAAAGAAACTCCATGACATTTGCGTCTAGGTAACAGGAATAAGCCAGATTTATTCAGCAGTATTTCACAAAACTCATTGGGATTTTTTATGCTATTACAACAACAATATAATGGCAAAGAAAGTCGCCAAGGAGTTTTGGGGAATGCCGCAGAGGGGACAGTCCTCGGCCGGATATATGTAAGAGCATACAAATTCCTCAAAGAGTTATTGCTGGAGTGACAGTCGCTGTTAAATTCTGATTCTGAGTCATTCCCGTGAAGTATACTCCGACTGTCGTGGTAACAATAAAAATAAACAAAGTCGTCCCGGGTATGCAGACCAGCAGGGAATGTCAATTGGGAGTACGTTTCATCTCTAGAACTGTCACTTCAGCAGGATTAAAGTTTTCGGTGAGTTTTTATGATTGTACACCAAGAAACGGATTTCGATTTTTGCAGTCATTTGGATTGTTCACACTTGCCTGGTTATCAGGTTATCTGGTTGAAAATTATTATTCTGTAGTGTATGTTATTGTTGTAGCATGAATAAAAGAAAACCACATCAGATAACATGATAATCAGGCCAGTGTGAACAACCCAATTGCTTTCCTATCAAACTTTGCAGAAATATGAATGTTTGTTTTTAGGTCAAAGTAACAAAGTAACATACACATATGTACTATTAATTTGTAATGGTTTGATTTGGAGTAATTTTTGTACTAGTACTCAATACGAGTGAAGATGTGTAACATTTTACAAATTTGCGATGCCACTAATCTACTTGTAATGTCGCCATGTTTGTGTTACTGAAAATCTGGAAAGTTTTAATTCATGTTAGTTTATACACTTTCTTACTTTGGAATGGACTCGAATTGCTCCACTGTTATACGGTACTCAAAATCAAGAAACTTAAACGGAATTGGGTTGATGGGTCTATGTTTTACCATTGGCGAATTTTTATAATTTTTTAACGTTATTGGCGTGAAGACGTTCTGAAATTAAAATAGTTTTAAATCGGCGAATCAATAACAAAGGAAACCAGACTTACAGAATGCAATTTGAGTCCACTCATACATTTTTCCAAGACGCTTGCAGACATTTTTTCAACCGTTCGTGGAACATTGGAAGCAGTGACAGCTGCAAGCATTTCTTTATCTCGTAACTCAGCTTCTTGCATTTTACGTCGCCGCTCCGCTAGAACATATTTAATAATAGCGTCTTGTTGCAGCTGCATACGTTTTATTAAACGTCCATGATTTTCGTTTACTTTCTCTAGATCTTCTTTCACTGCCTTTTGTAACTTGTCCATAACCAAATTTAATTCCTTGGCCTCTTTAATGAGCGTGGATGCTACATATTGTACCTTCTCACGCCTTAAACTCAAAGCGATGAATTCTTCAATCATTGATATCTTTTCATTGATTAAAAAAGTTATCTCTTCCATAATTATGCTGACCACAAATCAATTATCGCCTATTAAATTAACAGTTGAGGTATTTGCTCTGTAAATAAAAAATTGAATCAACTTTCAAAATATACACTTAAAATAAGCAGGGAGTTTACGATGCACAATTTTCTATTGTGAGCTTATCTTATGCAAAAAAATTTAACCTTCAAATTGATCCTGATCGAAACTTTAAAAAGACGCAACGGAAAACCAAGACGTAAATGAGTTAACGCGGCTAAATGGGGTTTGACAGAAAAATTTAATATATAAATTTTTATGGCAGAAAATGTAAGAAAATTGAATGATTTTTGACTTCTAAGCGTAAATGTCAAACGCACGCATAAAGATACACATGCTATGGAGGTCTGTCTTAAATCTGAAGATACATACTTTTATCAAAGAAGTTAAATTTACGTTCTTTGCTTTTATTTGCTACGGCATTGCATCCGTTTTAGCGCTGACGCGTTAAAAAATTTGCTGTTACGCATCTTTCATTGTAAACAAAAAAAAAACAGCTTTTAAGCATATCCACCAATCTAATTTCAAATGTCAACGCATGAACGCACGGAAAAGTAGCGAGTTGATTTACTGTCTAATGCCTGGGTTATAATGGAAGTAACGGAACGGAGTGAACTGTCACTTAATTGTCTATTGTATGGGAAATGAATGCAAATGGTTATAATGCACGTAACGTAACGCAAGCGGAACAATCTAAAATCAATAGATCCTCCCACGAATATTAACAGTGGCTGTGAATGTTATGTTATTGATAATTTTTTAAGTATTAACCTCTTACAAATTAACGGTTTTTCAAATAAGCTGTCTAGAATCCTAGACATTGGAGCCAATTCGCGTTCAATGAAATGGTGCAGTGAAAATGAAAAATTCAATGTCAGTGTGAGTTTAAGACAATGATATTCTTTATCACAAAATCATGGATTTGAGAAAAATGCTAAACTTTTCTTTTTCACAGCAACAAAAACGTTTGAAAAAAGTTTTCACAGCGAAATCACATGTTTCTTGCCAGCTACCGGCAGAAATTTTACCCGAGTTGAGCGTTCTTTTGTCGCTCGCTTACAAAAAAATACAGCAAGTAACATCACCTTCAAGACCACCTTGTATAAATTCGCCTTGATTACTACGATTTTGAAAACGTAATCAGCAATACGTTGTATAAATTTAAGCATTTCTCAACACTCTAACCGATCATTCACAAATTGCCACATTCACAATAGTGTTAAAAATTGTGAACAAATTTTAGTAAAAATTCCAATTTGAAAATGCCAGAAGTTTTTCTGGGTGCAATTAGAAAAATTATCCGCGCTAAGAACTTAATTTATCGGGAAAATTGTCACGTATTCTCATATCTTTGAGCATAATGTGCAGATTCAATGTGTAGAGCAATTATTTATCGCAATGGATCGTACAATTATCGCCGTACAGCGTGCGGAAGAACGAGATCTCAGTGAAAAATTGTACAAGAAGCTACGCGGGTTGGGCCTATTGCAACCGCCTACAGATGATCTACGAAAATGTTTGAGCGAAGAAATGTTTATAAAACCCAATCCTCAGGCGTTTTTTCACGTTATGCACTATCTTTTTTGTTTGCTGGATGCGGTCGAGTTCAAAAAACGCTTCTATTGGCCCATAACAGATAAACGTTCCGAGGCAAGNTGCGGTCGAGTTCAAAAAACGCTTCTATTGGCCCATAACAGATAAACGTTCCGAGGCAAGTTTCCGAACAAGCACTGTGGAATACTTGAAATATTTGAATGAGAAACATAAACTGCATTGGGGTGACATCAAGTCGTACTTAGTTGTCATGCCGGGTGGTAAAAAGTTTATAATATTTTTATTGGATTTTGTAACATTTGTGGTCCAGGAGCAGATCGGCCATCGAGAGAAATTATTAGGTGCAGAGGTTGAAGCAGGACATGTCGCTGACCTAAATTTAAAGCGCATGCGAAAACAAAATGCATTCTTCAAACATTATGCTTCAGCTTATATCAGTAATGTGGATGAGCTAATAGTGCAATTACGTGACAAAACCCAGCAATTAAATAATATATTGGATACGTTGGCTCAAGAAACAGGCAAAAGCAAAGCACAATTATGCAATGAGCAATTTATAGTGTTGTATGAGAAATCGAATAAGGAATTATTTCAAGATACGTTCGCCAAAGATTCTGACATGGTTCGCAAATTAGAACAACCACTCGTGGGTTTGAAGCAGCTCATGGAGAAATTTCAACTGAGAGAAGCGGAAATGAAATTCGATAAAAGTCGTGTGCGACAGGCAATACAGAAAATTGGTGATGCAACTAATGCTGAAAACTTAGGTAAATATCAATTATATTTGAATGTATTTACATACGTATATAATATAATTCTTTGTACGAAACAAAAACTATATTGAATATATTCCATTTAGAAACATTTCTGCATCCCAGTGCAAAATCCATGGACGATGTCAAATTGTATGAACTCATCGTTACATTTAATATAATTCAACCAGACTTAGAAAATGCTTTCAATGAAGTAGAGCAGTCAAGAAGTTGTGGCGAACTAGTTACATCAGAGTTATCTACACTAAAATATGAATACCAACAATTAGAAAAACAAATCACAAGTTTTCAACTGTTTTTAAATTCACAGATGAAAAAACATTGTAATCCGCGAAAACCGACTCCAGGAGAGTCGACCGACGATTGCACTTCTTTAATGATGAAGTATGTTTGCACACCCCCAATAAAATTGGAAACGCAAAATGGTGCTCGTATGGATAGTATGCGCTTACCACTTTTCGCCGATGTACAAGTGAAATTTATGTCAGACTCATTTTACGGAAATGTTTCAGGTATATCTAGCATTTCTAGTTAAAATGTAAGTAATCTGTAGAAGTAAATTTTTATATTCATAGTTTTGCCGCGCTCCGCACGTAAACAAGCAGCTAAAAACACTTCCGTTGAAATGAATAATACCTTGAACAAATCACGCGTTATCGATTCAATGCATTTATTGCGCACCATTCATACTGCACGTACTGCACGTGCACAACGCAAAACTTTAAATAATACTTCATCATCGACTGCTTTGTTGAGTACAAGTTGGCGAGAACGCCAAAACATTTTTCACAATGATTTGGAATCTGAACCAGTTCCAATAGCCGAGAAAGCAATGAATACGAATAATATTAGTGCCACCCTGAATAAAAGCATAGATCGCACAACTGATATAGACACTAGTAATGCGCATAGGGGCCAGCAACGTTATAGCACATCACCCTACACCCCCTTTAATTCCAATGACCGAACTCGCATTCCTCGTACACAGTTACTCGAAGCGATAAGCAGTAGTAGTGGAAGTGGTGGCACAAAGGCAAAAGTCTTTTTCTCAAGACGACTTTCAGCGGTGCAGAAGGTCCAAGGTGATTGTCTGAATATCGCCAATATGAGCACTAGTCCATCAGGGCGGCTAGATCCACTTGTACCGCCTGCAGTGGAATGGAGCGAAACGCCAAAACTTAAATTAAATGACATAACAATGCAGGAAAATGCAATTTCCGTTAATGTAAGTACCAAATACACATCTGTGGCCATATATTATAACATCTTAAGTTCAGTTAAGTCAAAATGGAGTTAATGTCATATTATGGTTCGTCTTTTTACAATCCACATTTGGATCCAATTCGTTTTCAAATTTTTCGTTTTTCGAAGAAGTTATCACGGTTAACTTTTCAACGTCCAAACTTTTTGAATACATTTCCTTCACCAAAAATATCTTAAGTAAAGCTAAGTTATTTGAAATGTCTTATCTGATATTAAAGATTATTTCATAAAAACTTAGGTCAACATAAATTCAATATATACTAGACAATTTTTAACAGATTTAATATAATGAAACATCATATGTTTACTTAGGCGTTTATGCATAAAATAACTTTCCAGATTTCCATCACTTAAATGGGCATAAGTGCTTAGGATAAAATTAATATTATCCAATAGGTAAAATGTGTCGTTTTGCAGAACATCTTAAGTCTCTGCTAAATTTTCGTTTGACGATAACGGTGTTTTAAATTAACATAAGTTTGTTTTTGTGCGTGTTCATTTCGTATATTTTTCTACATAAGCTGTTCAGTTGCTGAAAGGCTGTTGAGTTGTTAAGTTAAGACTATTTGCTTATAACAATGGAAAGTAAAAATCTATTTGCCATATTAGTATGTATGTGAGTATGTGAGTAATGTTGATTTTTCTAGTGATGATTCGGTTGTTGATCCTAGTTTTAATATAAGTAATTTTACTGCGCCCAGCTCAGATGCAGAAAGCGAAGTTGTAAGTGTTTTACTACATACACACTCATTTATTGGCTGGTAATAATAAAAATTTATGTAAATTTAGGAAAATTCGAAGTGTTGCAAATGAAGTGGTACTAAAGAAAAGCTCACACACGTCGCGAAAAGAATTATGAAACCACGGGAAAGTTATACTTCAACAGCTGGAAAAATTGTTCCTGCTCGTGTTGTGCGCCCGCTGGAATCTTGCAGAAAAAGATGCGCTGATAGAATAACATACGAGGAACAGCAATTAATACACAAGCAGTATTGGGGGCAAGGCTCCTATAACTTACGTAAGGCGTATGTTACTGGCTTGATTGAAATTCAAGAAACGAACACTATTAAAAGAGTTAAGCATGAAAGAAATCCTCGAAGCAGAGTGCATACATACTATTATTTTTTAGAGGTTGGTGGTAATAGAATTTCGGTTTGCCAAAAATGCTTTAGATTTACGTTATCTGAGGCAGAACAACTCATAAAAACGGTTGCGAAAGCAAAACTTGAAGGATGTAGTGTCAGTGGAGATTTGCGCGGAAAGCATACGTGCTCTAGAAAACTTTCTATGGCAAAAGAAAAAGAAATTTTAAATTTCATAAAAAGCTTTCCGTCATATGAGTCGCACTATCTATCTTATCTACCGTTATCTGCCGAGGGATTTGTCTGTAGCTGAAATTCATCGCCTCTATGGAGATAAATACGACCATTCCGTATCGCTTTCAAAATTTGCTCAACTGTTTGGAACACTTAATTTAAAATTTAAAAAACCTAAAGTTGACACCTGCCACAAATGTGATTTGCTTCAATGTAAAATACAAGTTGCCAAATCTGAAGAACTTGAATCTCTAAAATTAGAGCAAACCAAACATCTCGATCTAGCGCAACAAGCTTATGATTCCAAAAAAAATGATAAGGGAAAATCTTTAAATGATACTACACTAAAAGTGTTTTGTTTTGATCTTCAGCAGTGCCTTCCTACACCTCTGTTGAGAACTTCACTGTCATTCTATAAAAGGCCATTATGGACCTTTAATCTTACGATGCATGACATTGCAACAAATCAACCAATATGCTACATGTGGCATGAAGCAATAGCCAAAAGAGGTGGAAACGAAATAGCTTCATGCGTATTCACTCATTTATTGCAAATAAATGCAAATGCAAATCATGTTGTTTTCTACAGTGATTGCTGCCCAGGTCAAAATAAAAATTCCTTCATTGCAACTATGTTTGCTGTTTTCATGCAATTAGAAAACAATGTAACCATTATAGATCATAAATTCATGGTCCCTGGTCACACGCACATGGAATGCGATAGTGACCATGCTGCGATAGAGAAAAAGAAAACGAAATCTTCAATAAAAATCCATCATCCCCTTGATTGGTACCAATTCGTAAGAACAGTCGGAGTAAAGAAAAAAATTTTCGTTACTGAAATGGATCAATCGAATATATTAGATTTTGCACACGCATCAAAAAATGTATTTACTTGGCGAAAAGTAGATGACAACGGTGATAAATTCAATTGGCATGACATTAAATGGTTCAGATTACCAAGGAATATGGTAACATATATTTTAAAACATCTTTAAGTGAAGAAGATCCTTTCAAATGCATCAATATAACTAAGCGAGGAATCAATTGCGTCAAAATAAAGGATTTAAAAAATTGCTCCGTCTCACCAATAAAAATTAACACTAAAAAGAAAAGTGATTTCATAAACATGTTGCCGCTAGTGGATTAAATTTATAGACTTCTATATGAATTTAACATCAGAAGATATGTTAGATTGTCATCCAGATTTAACCGAATACGATGAAAATAACGAATAATTATTTATTTTGCAACAAAGTATTCCCAAACTTAATTGAAAAACTTGAATATTTTTTTTTTACTTATTAAATACTATGAAATTATTATTATTTTAAATAAAGAAATAAGAACTGAAAATGTATATTTTTAGTTTACGAGTTTTTGTTAAAGAAAGAAATAAAACAAAAATCGTATATCCATTTACTTACTTGTTTCAATTTTACAGAAGCTCTTTGTCCATTATAAATTTTAGAACTCTTGTATCTCTTTCGTGACAAAATCTTAAGTCTAATTAAGGCATCTTTTTTTTGTAATCTCGTTTCACAAAACATCTTAAATACAAAACAACGAAAAAAATATACTTCTAAAGGAAATATTTCTCAAAATCAGTCTGCTTTGTCTTAAAATAAGCGAAACTACATCTTGGCTAAAAATATTTTCTAAAACTCCAACGTAATAGATTTTACACAAAATCGTTATATCTCCAAACACGATTTTTAGACTTAAGATGTTATGATAAAACGACACAGACATGTATTAAATCATTCACTGAAAATCTGTAGTTAACTGCACTTCTGAGTTAACTACGCACTGTGAATTTGTCCCTTAATGACGCACAAAATTTTTAACCAAGCTTAATATAAATGTTTATACATTTTCATTATTTAAATTAAGCATTTAAACGAAACCCTGTTTTAAAATATGGCACCCAAAATGCTAATAGTTCAACAAATTTTGCATTACTTTTTCTAACAAATTACTATCCGGCATTAGTAAGGTTGAGTTGGTTGGGTTAGTATGTTTATTTACATACATGACTCAAACACGTGTTGACTTTTTTTTAAATATTCGTATCTAATGTTTTTCGAGCAAACTTTTTTTTTGCAATTTTTCTATAAAAATTACGTCCAAGCTTTAACCCAAACCATATAAATCACAATTTCAAACTTTATATAAAATTTAATTCAACAAAATTTTCTTCAAAATTTCAACTTTTTAATCTAAACCTTTACATTTTTCAAATTTTCAAATAATCAACGCCATTTTTTTGAAATTGCATCACGCGTTTTTTTCAGCTGGTTAAACTTCCACTTATTATGGGCTATACCCAAAAATTTTCTAAAGATTCAGATTTAAACGTTGAAATTTGATAAAAGTTTGTTGAATTTTTACAAGTTCTGTAAAGACACTGTTATTTAATGTTTTGATTAAAGCTTGGACGATATTTTTATAGAAAAATAGCAAAAAAAAAAAATCAGCTCGAAAAACATAGCGAATATTTAAAAAAAAAATAACACGTCATTTGTTTGAGTCACTGTATAAATTTGTTATGGGAAAATCGCCAATATAAGGGCATTAAGATCTCTTTTATGGCGTTTACGTTCCAACGAAAATCAGCACAAAAACTATTAATTATTGGCATAAAATTTCATGACAGTTTTTATGTAAACCATCCATATTTTGAGGCATATAAAATGCTTTTAATATATCTACTTATAGAAATCCGATGAACGTGTAACCGCTGTACAACTAGTGGAATTGTCCACCAGATGCGTATTACTGACCGAGGACGAAGGAAACCCGGAGTTAAATTGCGAAAATAACCGAAATTTTGTCAATACTCAGGTGTGCGCACAAACGACCAAATGTTCGATACCTATACAGATAATAAGCGATGATGATGATTTATTCAATATAAGCGATACTGTGCTAAAAGATATTACAATGTAGTTGTTAAGTATTCCACATTCATATTCGAACACACACATCCCATAGTTTATAACATATATACACACAAACATACAAACTTGCATTTTATTACAATTTTGGAAGGTTTGGACTTTTTATATTTCGAGTCCACACTACAACTCGAGCATAAATTAAAATTTCTTCTTAATATCAATGAAATTTTGATTAAAATGTTTCCATAATTAACTTTAAACCACCTATTCGGCAATGAATGTAGGTTTTTGTTTGGGCTTGTATCCTATCTCGCCTAATTCACGACGATTGGCTTAATGTGTGGAGTCAGTGTGGTCGCTGGTTAAGCTCCATGGTGGCTTTCGATTTTTTGTAATTCAATATATTCATTGCATTTTGGCGTTGTGCGTAGTATAAATCTCATATGGGTTTATCTTATTTTCTGTGCTCTCTTTTTCTGTACCAGTGATGCTTATTGTTGCTTTTGTTGCTATTCCATTTACATCACCATCAATTGCCGATCTCAGTTCAGAAGTGGGTAAGACTTTTGTGGCTTCATCTACGACCATTCTTTGCACAACATTTCGCAGTTCTTCGCGTATAATCTCCGTGTTGATTTTGAATTTTTTCGCTTGCAAATGGCGCAATTTCGGACAGTCTGCAGCACAGTTGAAATGCGTTCCTCCAAGTTTGTGATGCGTTGCTCCAATATTTGAAAATTCTCAACGATTAATTTGTTCTTATCTGTCTCGTTAAGCATTTCGACCGTTACTTCGATCTCTTGACTATCAGGCGGCAGAGATTCAGCACTAGTCGTTGTACTCTTGCAGTCGATTGTCACTTTTTCGCGCAGACAGCGCTCGATCAGCGCATCAATTTCCTCCTTGCGTATAAACTGATCAGTGACACATAGTTCCTGCAAAATGTTTTGCACCTCTTCGCGTACCAAACTTGTTATGGAAAAAGTGTTATAAAAGTTTTTTTCGGAAAGACTCGTACTCGATTGGGAGCCGTCAAATTCCATCATTGCCTTAACAATTTCTTGTGTCAAAGGAATCAAACGCTGTTCACTATTCTGCGGTGTACAATGATCGCTAGCAATGCTAGTTAAAGATTTCTCTTCAGTGGATTCAATCTGCTGCTGCTGCTCAAGCGTTTGCTCTGGAGAATGGAAATCGCTTTCCATAAACTGAACAATTTATCCTATAGTCGCTTTGCCTATCGCTATTTTCACTATGGGTTTCTTCAGTTATGTTGTTTTTTTTCAAATGTTTTGAACTTTTGCACACTTAAAATTTTGCTTTTTAAACTTCAAAGACAAATAACTTTTAATTTATGAAAACACTATCGAGAGTCAAAATTTATTAGCTTTTTCTAATGTAAAATTCAAAGCTACTTATATCCCAAGCTAGGAGGTGAAGGGGGCGTGAGTAAACTTTGGTCAGCCGTGAAGTCACTGTTCTATCGGACAAAGCGCGACGATAGAGTCGAAATCACTTTCGGCGACCGTGCTTCGTCGGACCCGTAGCGATGGGCGAGCTATTTAACCGGCAATTCATACTGCATCCTCGGGTGGACAAAGCCAAGCGTCGAGTGACCAGAAGGCTGCACAAACTGCCAACAACTAGTGCGCCTCTTGTTTTCACTTGCGGTGAAGTTCAGGTAGATATCGGGAAGACGAAAGTCTCCAAAGCCATGGGAGCCGACGGAATATGCATGTTGATGCTGAAAAATTTGGGTCCTGCGGGAGTCGACTTTAGCCAAGGTTCTCAACCTATCAATGGCCACTCTCGTCATTCCAGACATCTGGTAGATGGAAAGAGTGGTCCCACTGCTCAAACCAGAGGAAGTCTCGATTGTGTCTTACGCTGATGATTGTTCGATAATGGCGTCTGGGAATGGAATTAATGACTGGTGCTCGAAAGTAAACGGGTACCTCTCCGAGCTTTCTCCCTTCTTCACTGCTAGGGGTCTAACCCTCTCCCCTACAGAATCCTCTGCGACCTTGTTTAGCACTTGCACGAAGGAGGTCAGACTACCACGGATTATTCACGTTGATGACACCCCAATTCCGACGGTGAATAACTCAAAAATCCTCGGAGTAACTTTCGCCAGTCTTCTCTGCGCAAACATCCGCAATTGTCAACAAAGTACAGAGACGCAACAAGGTCTTCAAGTCGCTAGCCGGCAGTACCTGGAGCAAAGACAAAGAAACTTTGTTAGCAACATACAAGGCAATTGGCCGGCTGATACTAAATTATGCAGCACGGGTGGTCGCCGGAGACCAATAGGACGCAGTGGATGAAGCTGCAGATAGCACAGAACGCAGCACTTCGGACAGCGACCGAATGTCTTCTGATGTCGCCAGAACACCACCTTTATGCGAAAATGTTCCCCATAAAGGAGCAGAACACAATGCTCTGTAAGCAATTCTTAGTAGGGAGCTACAGAGGTGGACACAGAGGCTTCGCCAAGGCATGTCAGAAGGCATCTTTATGAACTAACGGACGAAGTCCAGAGGTTTTAAAAGCAACCTCTGCATCCGTGAGCATATTGACAGGCTCTGAGCTGTGCAGACTCCAGTCCTGTGAATGCCGTTCTGAGCACATAACCACCGGACGTATACGAGACGGAGCTTCGTCTACCTCGGGAGACTCGGAACACAATAGCCTAACCTCGCTCTGGCTACTGCAGCAGGTTGAACTCATGCCTGAACAGATAAAATGCAGATATGCCAAATTAGTGTCCGCATACACGACTCGTAATGTCTCATCATATGCCCGGGAAACCCCACACAACTAACTCCTCTGTCCCTGTGGACATACCCTATAGAAGATACACGCTTCCTGGGTCTTCCGTTAGTTGAGCTTGACGACAACGACTGAGATACCAGCCGATCTGGGCGAGTTTCTTGTAGCTGCTACAATAACAACAACAGACCGCCCCACTTACATGTCACCCCCGCATAGCGATCAGCTTCTCAAAGCACGCAAAACTTGTACAATTGAAGTTCAACCAATTCCAGAGCAACGTCGAAGGGATAATCGTTGTCGACATGCAATACTGATAGCTGCGGCCAACCAGGATTTTGGGTGGATGCAGCAGCTCGCCAGATTGAACAATAGGTAGCGGGGATCTAGTAAATAGCATAACGTGGCGACCTATGAAATCCCTTGCATCGGACAATCTACCCATAATCATCTATTTTAGTCGTCGATTCTTTTCTCTCCAAACTTTCTCGCTTCTTCGCCGCACGGAGCCTGACAACGAAACCAACAACGACGGAGGTCACGCTTCAATTAGTGATCAACGTCGCCTTAACACCACTGCATTGTTATGTATCTATGCTCCTATGTAGTTAGGTTGAGGCAGAGCCTCCCCCAGGTACGTCAGAAGTCATATTCTCGAGTATACGGAAGCGATCCAAACACTTACAATGTACAATGACCATTGTACCCGACGGCTCCCGAAAAGCCACTAACTGCATTCACAGAGTCCGTCACCACCTTCAGCGACTTGCCAATCACCACAATAGCAAGCGAGGAGCCTCAACTGCCGAGCGAGACCCGCATAACTCTAGTCCAGTTATGGTCTGGACATTGTACTCATCCAGACTCGATTCCAAAGTTCCCCAAAAATATTTGGAGACTGTTCCTACAGCGACAGCCCTTTGGCAGATATATGTATATCTGGTTGGGTTCGGTTGCATAGACGCGGCTGTCAGCGTTTTTCTTATGGCAGTGTCTACACACACGCACCACGGTAACTTTTACCGTAGATCCACGGTAAAAATTACCGTAGATCTACGGTAAAATTACGTAGATTATTTGTTGCCGAAGAAGTGGGGCAGAACTTCTTCTTGCGTAGGCGGCCTTCGGCCGCGCTTAGGGATTATAATCCTTACTAAGAATTATCCTTTCTGTGTTCCCAGAGAAGTGGGCAGAACTTCTTTCGGCGTAATTTTTACCGTGGATCCGCGGTAAAAGTTACCGTGACGCGTAAAAGTAGACACTCCCTTTTCTTGTTAACGGCCAAGAAGAACCTACAAAACTTTTAAACTCAGCTAAAATAGTGCCAATGAAAATGAAATGACCT
The DNA here is from genome assembly GCF_001687245.7 of Rhagoletis zephyria. Lineage (NCBI taxonomy): Eukaryota > Metazoa > Arthropoda > Insecta > Diptera > Tephritidae > Rhagoletis > Rhagoletis zephyria. Next base: position 1,723 of record NW_016164696.1, on the reverse strand, counting down.
AAACCCCTGCCAGCTTCCTCCCCTTTATTTTCTTCAAGCCGGAGCAAGGTGCCGACTATCAGCCTGGCTGGGCCTTTTACCAGCCCAGTCAGGCCCCCTTAACGCCCTTAAGCAGAATGGCGATATAGGGATTACAAATGGAAGAGATCTGTTGACGAAGTCCAGGCGCAGACACCGAAAAGGGCCATGCTAATTACTGAAATAGCTAGGGTCCGGAAGGTAAAATGGCGTAATCGATGAAAGCAATGAAGACGGCTGGATGCCCCAGGAGATGGGTACATGCCGCCTTAGAAAAGTGGCGCTGCAGGTGAAGAAAGAAACCCTAGACCGACACCATCGTGCACGGATGTTGGATGTTTCCCGGGAAAGTAAGCTAATTGATTGTGATCAGAGCAAATCGGTGGAGGTATTCAAAGCTGCGACCGACAAAATATGCGAGATGTATTCGGTGGCCCACCTAAAGGTTATAGAAGAACTAGACATCCCGTCGTGCCTTGAGCGAGAGCCTGGGTTCCTGTGACTCTATCGGAACACAACTGGAGGATAGTCATGCTCATCAATAACGAAAAATAACCAACTTCAAGGCGAACTATGTATTTGGGAAAATTACCCTAAAAGTCTCAAACAGACACCGAAGCCCTGTGAACTTAGCAGCCTGCGCGACATCGAAATGGAAGTGGATGAATGTACAGCGATTGAAGAGCTGGGCGCGTTCGCTTCGTCTAGCTCGGAAAGAGGCCTTATAGGGGCTTTATACTGAGTGTGAGCTTCTCAGTGAGGCGAAGCTGACGGGTCGGTGGTAGATAGGGGAATCTGTCCTCAGGCGAAGTAGATATTACACTGGTTCAAGAGCCAAGTATCTGTGGCTTGCAGACCCCGAAATATGTCATATTTAATACTCAGGGTATGGGAAAGCCCCACACTTGCATTTTAGTTAAAACTAAGGGCCTGTTCGAGGCACGTAATGAAAGCAGCAATACTGCAGCACTGATGAAAATTTGCAATACTGTTGCAGATTTCTAACTGATAAAAAGTTGCTAGAAATTCAGACCGAACGTGATACTTTAATAATGCGTGCAACACTGCGGTTGTGATTGCATCTCGAACAAGCCCAAATATAAATTGTTTTTTTTTCCCACCACAATTTAGCGCTGGAGACATCACTGTGGTCAGTCTGTTAGTTAATGATTAGGATCTCTGCCCGGAAGGTCCTCAAAGAATACTCTTTTTTGGACTACAGGCTAATAGAATTTGAAGGGTTTGTTCGCTATCCAATAACCAACTCAGCAAAACCTTGCGGAGGAAGCGAAAATCAACATAAGAGCATTATCAAAGTTTATTACGTTCCAAGCAAAAAATAAATACGATCAGTATAAAGGGAGAAGTATTTTAATATAAACGCATCAATTTGCGGCCTCAAGAATACTGCTCCCCATGTGCATTTTCATTAAATATGTATGTATGTATGTATAACATTGTGCCCGATGTATACTTAATATAGACATACAAACCTGTATTCAAGACAAGAAAAATAGAATAACAGCCACCGTTATATGGTAGGTATATGTCTCAACAATTCAATGATGTTTATTACTAAGTAACTCTTTCCAATTAAATATTACTAAAGTTTTTGTTTGCGAAAATTTCTACCCTTATTTACATACATAGAAAAATTAAACAACAAAAAAACTCGAAACAATTACCGCACATGGAAGATATTGCA
>NW_016164695.1:27478-30382 GCF_001687245.7 Rhagoletis zephyria | reverse complement strand
CTATACTTCTCTTCACTATCCGCGCTCTCAGTGAGAGGAAGAGACGGAAACTTCAATGTGAAGCCAAATATCTTCCGATGCAGACCTCTAATATTTATGTATGTATGTACATATTTACAACTTACAAGTGCGTAGTTCTCATTTCAATCCTTTTAAAAATTCTTTGATGTATTTTACAACCTTCGTCGGTAAAAACACAAAGCAATTACCATGAAGATAGCATTCATATTGTAATTGCGGCTAATTTGAGAAATTGCCGTCGGCAACGATGCGTAAAATATGAAAAGCATAAATAAGCAAATTACCTTTGACAACAAAAGCGGTAATATTTATATTTGTATGTAAGAGTAAATATTTATGTATATCTGTATTTGAGGGTCGATGAACTTTTGAGATAACGGTCAAACTAGCAGCTTAACAGCCTTGTTAACACTTCATTGCCAGCGTAGGGGTCAATTTTGGCAAAAAAATAGAGGTAAAATTAGACAGCCGATTACGCATATTTATTTCCCTTGTATATCCGTAATATCCCTATGTATGTATGTATGTTAGACTCCTTCACGTTTTATGTAAGGAAAAATGATTTTGAGCTAATTAATTTAATAACAAAATTTAGAAACGTAAAAAATTAACTATCAAATATAATACGTTTTGACCAACACTATAGAGCAAAACTGAGTATGTACATGGTGGTTTTGTTAAATATTTATCAAAATATGATTCATGATTTAGTCTAAACTATGTAATGTAATTTTCAATTTTTGAACAGAGCTTAGAAAAATTCAACAAATTTATATCAAAATTTTACTTTTTATTCTGGATTTTTAGAAAATTCTTGAGTATACATTTTAAAGCCCATACAATTTTTGGTCTGATAAAGTGCAAGTCTCAACCTTGCGTTGATTTTTTTAAATGTTTTTTTTTTTTGCCAAGGAGATTCTATAATATTGAGTACTCTGACCCCTAATGTTGACTTGATCACAGCACTAAGTCCGAAACAGACACTGGGTCCGGAGCTGAAGTCTTTATTGCTTGGAGAATATTTCCCGGTATTCTAGGGCGAGGTATTTGCAATCATCAAGGTCATATGGCGTACTGGAAAACAATTAGGTGAAGCTGTAGGAGTTTACGAGCCTGTAATCATAGCTAAGCTACACTTAAAACAATTGGCCGCATGCAAAAAAAAATAATTAAATTAGTTGTTCAGGCTAGTTTTGCATGTTCTGTGTATTCTACGCTTTCTGAGTTTACGTCATTGTTGTCATCGAAAATGCCCCTGGTCCGCAGTAAGTTTGAGAATTTACTTCAAAAGCTTAAACAGACGGCAGCGTTGATCCGAATTAACTTGGACTTAATCCGGATCAACCGCACTTAATTCCGGAGTTGATCCGGATCAGCGCTGCCGTCTGTTTATGCTTTAAGTCTTAATCCGGAATAACTGCAGTTAACTCCCGACATAATTCCGAATTAACGAGTTGATCTGGATCAACGCTGCCCTCTGTATTTGCCTTTATGTATGTCAGAGTTGTTGAAATTTAATTTGCACTGAAAATAATTCAAATTAGTTGAAGCAGTCGCAGCTGCGGGGAAGGTCAAGTATTTACATAGAACATTTGTTTTAATGTGCAGCTAAAATACAATACGTAATTTTAATATAAACTAAATTATAATTTTGATTTAGATTTTCTTTTGGTTTTAACTAAACACCCCGTTTTCTAATTATAAGCTCACCACATATTGAAAAGTTGTAACAAATAATTTTTTTGTTAAATATCTTTAGATATTTTTTTTTATATATATAGTTTACTGTTCAATAAAAACCGCATAAATCCAAGTTTCAAACTTTGTGCAATATTTGAAAAAAAATCAACAAAATTTCGAGCTTTTAATAAGATTTCTTCAAATTATTTATAGCCCATTCAATTTATTTTCTGACAGTATTGTGCATTTTCTTTCATATAAAGAGGTTTCGACGATTTTTTTATATGAAAAAAATTAGCAGCACATTAAAACTACAAAGTTGCTCGAAATTTTTTCGAATGTTTGTTGATTTGTTTGTCTAAATGCTGCACAAAGTTCAAGCTTGGATTTATGTAAAAAAAAATTTAAAAAAATATCAAAAAAAAATTTTTTGTTGAAACTAATCAATATGTGCCGCGCTTTAATTATGACACGGAGTGTATGTTTCATTAAAATAAATCTGAAAAATTTAACACCTCTCGCTTATTGTAGATAATAATGCGTAACTATTACATACACTAAAATTTATAGAAAATAACGAAATAAACCAACAACCAAAAACCACACCCTGTATAAAACCTTTCTTTGTCACAAAGAATTGCCAAGCTAAAGCAAATAGTTCTAAAACTTCTAATCTTAAGACACAAAAATCTAACATAAAAAAATGAGGAGTTAAGATCATTCGCAAGTCAACTGGTTTAAAAAACAACTAACACAAACGCCATGTCTTAACCACTTACATATATGTACATCCATCAATATGTAAGTACATATATCCATGCCTACATTTGTACACAGTCATTGGCGGAACATAGTTAACGTTATATACCTAAATACCACAAATACTTAGCTAATTGTAAGTTAGAATATTAGATAATATATGTACATAAATATACATACATAAAGCCATGTGCAAGTCTTGCAATGTTTTACACACAATAAATGCCTATTGTACATACATATATACGGTGTGAAATGTAAACTAAGAAAATTTAATAAAACACAAACAAAAACGACTCGTAAATTCTGTATGAAAACATTTCTTAATTTTATTTCATTAATTTGTTGTTGCACTTAACTTCTATCGAAATTCGAAACTAATCATAGATTGTATGCATACTACTTGAGGCGTACCATCTGCTATCAAAGCATGGTAGCGGCGGG
>NW_016164695.1:14876-24525 GCF_001687245.7 Rhagoletis zephyria | reverse complement strand
TTTTTTTAATATTTACCATTTTTCAAGCCAAATTTTTTTTGTATTATTTTATAAGAATATTTGGGGTATTCACAACGGTATCGTAAGTGTCGTATTGTTGTATGTCGTAAACTTTAAATGCATAAAAAATATATTAAGGGGGTTCGAAAAGTACCATCAAAGTCATATTATGCATTCTCGCAGTGCTAAAAAATAGTTGGTTGTGGTTTCAAGTTCTATAAACATTTATTTAAGCTTTTAAAGTTTACGACATACAACACTTACGACACCGTTGTGAATCCGCCAATTGTTTGCGCTCTAGCCAAACATTTAAAAATCAAGAATTCAAGCTATATACAACATTTAGAAAAATTCAAAAAATTTTCATTTAAATTTCGAAATTTTCACTCTGAATTTTTTGAACAATTTAAGGTATGGAGTTTTATAGCCCATAATACTTGAGACTAATCAACAATTTGCAGCTAAAAATTGCCGTTGGCAGTTTTTAATTTTTTTGCTGCCAGTATTTTGTGTTTTTTTTTCATTTAACAATTGCCATTGATAACAATATGCGTTGATTAAATTTTTTTTCGAAGGCTCCAAGTGGGTAATTACATACTTGTCCGTTCTTTTTTTATTTAAATAATCATTTAAAATATTTAAGCGATCAAAAGCTTCTCGGAATTCCCGTAAAAAGAGTTTTGATTGTATTGTTAATGCAATAAAGTACATTGCATAGAACATTGGAAAGAAATTTCTAATAAAAAGATAACTACGAAAGATAAAACGGAAACGAAAAGTTTTATTTGTTTTTCAAACTAAATAATTCAACAGAAATCTACCAAAATGAGAAAAAATTAACTTTTTTACCAACCCAAATTTTTTCTACCAATTTTGGTAACAATTTACCAAAGTGGCAACCTTGGATATAGTGCAAAGCTCCCACTATTCGGCTACCCCGGAAGCCATACTCGCTTGCGTTGTTTGCTTACTATTAGAATAGACAACAGGTGGCCCTTTTGGTCAGTCTGTCATCGAAAATTCCCCTGATCCGCATTAAATTTTAAGTATTAGCTGCAGGACCTAATCCGGATCAACTGCAATTAATTCGCGAGATAATTCCGAATTACCGAGTTGATCCGGATCAATGCTGTCGTCTATCTATGCTTTAACAGTAATCAGGATGATAGCTGCTCAACTAAAAAATCTTGTGTAATATTAGTTTTCTGATGCCCTCAGGCAAGTTTAATGTAGTTGGAAATTAAATTTAAAAAAATTTATATTAATTTTCACGCTAAGACCAACAAATTCTTTGTCAGCTATACTTACGTATGTATATTTCATTTTTGTTTAAATAGCTAATTATTTTTAATGTTGTTTGTGCATTTTGTGGTAAAATGTCTAATAGCAACGAGATATTTACCTAAATAGCTTTAGTGATATGAAAGTAAGATTTGCCAAAATATATAGAGTATTTAAAATACGGCTAAAAAACTAACTGTATGTAGGAGTGTTGTTAAACTAACACAGTATAAATTTAATTAATGACAATTAAAATCTAAAATACATAAATAATTATAATTAGTAATTACACTGCCAAAGATGAAAATTTCTCATCTATTTTAGTAGATGCATATGTACCAGTATGTATGTATGTATACCAAATTTTCAGTGATGTTATGTAGCTGATTTATTTATGTATTTGTTTATGTATATATTTATATATTTATATACGTTTAATATTAAATTTGTTTTTGTTAGTGGTTTTTGAGCGTGTGATGCAATCTAGTACACTACATAAATATTATATACATATGTGTATATACATACATATGTGCATTAGTACGGAACGAAAACACTATACAGGATACACTGCTGCCACCCTCCAGAATTTTAGAAAATTAGAAAAAAAAATAAACCCCTATTTTATTTTTAATCGGTTAATATTTAATGGTGTCGCCGAGCTTTTTTTACATGGGGAAAATTTTTTTTCGTAGAATTGCTAAAGAATATTTTTTTTTGATCGAATAAGAACCTCATACTAACTGATTATAAAAAATTGGTAAGTACATATTAGGATAGTGCTTATCACAACTATACCACACTCGCATATTTAACTTATTATTTTTTAATTTTAATTGTTCATATCTAAAAGTGTAGTTTATTCTTTAACCAAAACCAGAAATATCCAATTTTTGTGCAATATTAAACAAAAAATTAAGAAATTTTCCTAAAAACTTGGAGCTTTTCAATTCGATTTCTTAGAAATTTTTTGAGTGTGCCATTTTGTATCCCAAAAACTCAACCAACTTTCGTAAAAATTTCGTGCTTTTTAATTTGATTTCTTAGAGTATGCAGTTTTGTAGATTCAATTTTAGTATAATAAAGTGCATTTTTGAGGTAGCTGGCACTTGCAGTTAATTTTTGGGATTTTTTTTATGATGTCAGTCATTTTCTTTCATTCAAAGTATGTTCGACAACTTTTTATATGGAGAAAATGAGCAACATAATCAACATAAACACAGCATACTCAAAAAATGTTTAAGAAATCTTCCGAAGTTTTAATTCTTCCATATGTTTCGGCAGCTCGCCAATAAACCACAGAAGTTCCAGACTGATGAAATTATGTAGCTACCCGAAAAATTGCAAAAAATCATAGAAAATAATGGCCAATATGTACTCGGTTAAAATTGATTTTCAATCAAGAAATTTTTTTCAAAAATGTTCCCAAAATTCCGCAGAGACTTTTGATATGACCCAGTCGTGAAAATTTTTTTTTATTGTCCTTAATTATTTCTACTTTAAGGTGGCCTTGCAATGCCAGCTTTTGGAATGCAGTTTAAGTTGCATTCGAACTTCGAGTTCTTATGTATAGATAATTATGTGATTGCAAACACAAAAAAAAACCACTCCCAACTTTAAACTGGCATTGTAAACCATTGTTTTTTGATAAGAAAAAAGAACTTATGCTTCCTTCTGCCAGTTTAACAACACTCCAACAGTGAAATTGAAATGCCATTTAACAGGAAAACAATAATGAGAAACATTTAAACTTAGGTATTTAATTGCACAAATTGAATTAATTTAGGCGAATTCATATAAACATTTATTAGTAAATACATAGTATGTGTAACCAAAAATTTGAAAAAAAAAATATAAAACAAAAATTTCAAACTACAAACGTAAATGCAAAAAAAAAAAACATTAAATTAATGATAAAAACGTTGTTGAACTTAATAATACAAAAGTTGTTGTAAATACTAAGAAAACTTATAGAATACTACAAACTAAGACACATGCGAAACAAGGAAATCATTTGATATTAAGCAAAAATTATAAGAAAAAAATATTTAGCTATAATTAATTAATTTTGTACACAAAAGGAGCTCACCCATGCATTAATAGTAAAATTTTACACATAAGTCAGTACCTAAAGAAAATTAATAAAACTATTCTTTTTTTAAATTGTAAAAACTAATAGCAAAAATAATTTAAATGACCAAGGTAAAATTATATAAAATAAGATTATGTGAATAGGAGAAAATTCCTTAAAAATGTTAACACATACCAACACTTAATTCTATAATAAATGAAAAGCAACAAAAACAAAACTAACTAAACAAGAAAGTAGTAAAAAATTATGTGTAGCAAAACAATTTAATAAGAAAATGAAAAAAATAGAAAATATTAAATTAAAAAAGCATAAACAAGTACTTAAGTTTACACTTAGCGCATTTAAGTTTTAAATAAGATTTATACTAAGTTTACACCAGTTACAATTAAAATGTTTCAGCAAAAATTCAAATAACACAAAAAAGTAACTACATAAATTTAACTGAACAAAATTTCTGGTAAACAAAAATGGTTAAGAAATCGAAGCAAAATTGATATACATAAACTTATGTAGTTGTTGGTCTAAGAATGAATCGAAAGGAAAGCGGAGAAATAAGTACATATAAATGAACTACTGTAATTACTGGGGAGGGAAACGTGTGTGGTGATGATGGATATTTAAAAAATGCAACTGCAAACAACAACAAACAAAAATTAACAATTAAGTTGTAACAAATTGAAAGTTAAGTGAAATAAGTATGAAAAACGAAATAAACAATGAATTTTAAAACACAAATAAAATGCCGTAGTTTGCGTTTACTTTGGAAATTGATGATTTGGTGAGTATAAAAATACGAGAAAAATATTTTATTATTTAAATGAAGTTATATTAATTAATTCGTCATGGCCTGCATTTCATTTTATACCCCATTCATTGAAATCGGGTAAGATTTGCAAGAAAAAAATTAGGTCGACCAACCTAGTGAGAAGCCGCGTTGTGCGATTTTGTCAGGTTCACGATTTCCACCAGGCCCGCAGAAGTACCTAGTATGCAGCTGCTGCGATGAAAAATCTGTCAAGTGTTGCATACCCCACAGGCGTAAAAAGCAAATTTTACGTCCTTGCAGTTCCCGTGGCACCCTGCAGTTTCCCGTCTGCGCCTCCCGGAGCACCCTGTATCTGGCGCCTGTGTGATATGCAACGAAAACTAGCTTTGCTTCCGGTAGCTTCGTACTGGACACTTCTGCGCACCTGGTGGAAATTGAGAATTTTACCAAAATTTGAAATCACTTGCGTACTAGGGTGATCGAGCCAAATTTTTTTCACCGCAAAAATCTTAATCGATTTTAATAAATGTGGTATCAAATGAAAAGGCTCAAATACAGCGGTAATTTTTGCTGATGTTTAAAATGATTTTGAGCGTAAATCACCTCAGAACTAATGAAAAAAATAATATTTTATATGCAACAGCCAAACATTTTTTTTTTACTTTTATTGTTATAATAAATATATGTATGTAACGTGTTTGTATGTTTTTATTACAATTCCAACATTATTATTTTTGTTAACCACAATAGTTGTAAAATATAAGTAAATATAAAGAGCGGTAAAACTAACAAAGTGCGATGACTTACTTAATTAAATACGCATCGCAAAAAAATGTCTTTTCAAGGATTATTTTAAAGATCAAACAAATTGCTTACATGGATTGAAAATACAAAAATACATATCTAATATAAAATAATGGACTAGTGTGAAGTTAAGTGGAAGATAGAGAGCTGAGTGTGTTGAGAGTTTAAAAAGCAAAATATTGGAGTTTGTTTTGTATAATAATCATAAATCGGTGGCTGAGTGAAAGATCGCCCTATCTCGGCTTCCGGTTCAAAAACGCCCCATCTCAGTTGGCGGTGTGTTCAACTTATATTGAGAGAGGGCGTTTTCGAAGCTGCCGCTGAAATAGGGTGTTTTTGATGCAAATTTTGACATAGGGTGTCTTTCAACCAAATTTTGAAATAAAGGCCTTTTCTAACCGACAGCCGAGATAGTGCGATCTTCGACTCAGCCGACGAAATTAAGTCTTCTTGGGTTAGGCGTCAACGACATTCAAGGCCAAAAATCGCAAAGAGATTGCACAGTTTTGTAAATTACGCGACAAGAAGCACACGTTAGCTCAATAGATAGTTTTCACATCTATTCATTAGCCATGTCTTCGGTGTCATTCTCCATTTCCATTTCCGAACCACGACCTTCGCGTATACGTTTCAATTTTCGCTTTAAAGTCATTATGCCTGCAATGTTAGAAAAATCAATCTTTTTTTTAATTTTTTACTCAATACTTCACTTACATTTAATTGCCTGGAAGGCTTTGGCCGATGTACAGGAACTCTCCGAAGCAGACGAATTGGCTAACGTGCTAATTTTTAGTTTTTCTTGTGCTAGTTTTACTTCCATATAAGCCTTTTTGAGTGTTTTAAAGTGGCGATGTTCGCTCGAATCCTTCAGCAAGATGCATCTGCAAAGTGTTAAATAACAAATATATTTTGTTGTTATTTTCTCTTTTGTGTTAGATTTAAAACTTACTTTGCAGCTGACCCTTCTCCTGAACAATCCACGGGCGATGAGTGGTATATTTGATGATAAAAATACTGCAACACTGGTGAATTCCATATTGATAGCCCATACCATAACCAAATTGCAACATTTAACATAATTTTAAAATTTTTGGCAAATAACGTAGGAACTAAATATTTGAATGGTAGCAAGCTGATGAATACGTGTGACCTATAAATAAGAGCAGAATTATTTATAATTGAAATACGTGTTTACAATATATAAAGTATTGATAGCATTTACTTTCTATATCTACATATGGAGGGCTTGTATTCAGCAATTTTTATAAAAAAAACTTCTTTCTGATAATTCAGACGGGTTTTCGGTGACTGTAAACTTTTATATTATTTCTCACTTTAAAATCCAACAGTGCATTTTAATAAGAAGCGATACATAAGACAAAATTGATGTCACTCCAGCAACACTCCCCAAAGTCTTTGGGGAATTTGTATGCTGATACAACAACAACAACAAAATTGATGTTATCAAAGACAGTTGAGTCTAAGATGGATTTAATATCCGAAATCCATTTTTGTAAATTATGTAGATAGAAGGTGTTGAACATAGGCCCTCGAAAGCAGACTCCAATTATGTGTTTTAAAAACCCAGACTCTTCATTTAAATCTACACAGGCAAGTAGTTTAATGTGAGGGGAGTGGAATTGGTTCTGTTCTTTTAACGACCATGAAGACGTTTTATAATATTGCTCAAGAGTGCGAAAAAATATGTTATACTTACCAAGAGGCTATGCGTAGACCCAAAAAGACTTGGAACAACAACCGGCTACCATTCGAATTGATTAAAGCTAATAAAAATAGAGTCTCTGTAAGTATATTGTAGACGCCTAAGCTGAGATTCAGGCCGACAAAATAGTTTTCATATCTGAAAGAAAGCGAATGTCATTAATTATGAAATTACAAAATAGTGGACAGATCAGTGCAAAATGGTCGATCAAAATATTTAGAATTTTTGTATAGCATTAGTGATTTTTTACTAATAACTGATCATATTCAGTTTGCACTTCCCTTCTGCGTGCTATAAGAACGCACTTACTTGTATACATCAATGGCCACCAGTGCAAGTAAGTAGAGCGTCCTTGAGCAAGCCTCTAGATAATCGGATTCCTTAAAATCCAATATGGCATTATGTAAATAAAATGTTATTATAAATAGCGAATAGAATTGAAATTTTTCACATTGTTGCGATTTGTAGAAAATCATATTCTCCGAGGAATAAAACAAAGAATAACGTCCTTGATTTTTAGACAGCTGTGGCAACAACATCAATTCATTGTAGAAATAAAGGAAAAGTGTACAAGCGGCATAGAAAGAAATATTCCAAACGGAGCGAGCAAATTGTTTGCGTTTGTAAAACTTTATATTGGACGTTTTTAAGAAAACCTGGAAAGAAAAAATGTGCTTTAAATATTTGGAAGTTTGTACAATATCAATAAAAGACGTGGCAAAAGTATTTCACTATAATTAATTCAGTTGCTTATAAACACTTGTATTAATAAATTTTTTAAAGGTTTGCGTTTCGTTTTTTTTTTTTTAAATAAAACACATTCATCACAATCTGGCAGCCTTGTATAAAACATAAACATCAGCTGACTTTGCCGACTGCTACCACCTCAATTGTCAAAACAATAGAGCCAACAGCTGAGACGCCTGTAGTCCTGCAAACAAAAAAAACTCGCATGCTATTTTTAGTAGCGCTAGCTAAAATAACAGCGAATGCACCGAGCCACACTTGCAGGCATTTGTATGTTTGGACGTGTGCACACATGCAAATTTTCCCGTTGAATTTTTGAGCTTACCTCAAATATTTTATAGAATCCAATAAAACCTCCGGCAAAAAACAGAAATATCCAGAACAATGCATTGAGCAAATAGTTCAAATCCACATGCTGCATCAGCGCATCGAAGCGTTCATTTATTATGAAGTACTTCAGCGGCAAAAAGAAGTTATAAACGTCCGCCCAATAATCGGGCGGACCTGGCTTCATATCCAGTATGGACGTCATGGTCGTTGCTGCTTTCTTTTTTTTCAAATATCAGCAAATTACTTTGTGTTACTTACTGGTTTTATAATATTTCTCGTTTTACATTTTTTTGGATTGGTGTTTTGTGCTAATTAATCTATCGAGTCTTAAAAAATTACTACAAGTCCCGTTTTTTCTATTTTTGACAATTGCTTCTGTACTCGTTACCTTGCACTGACATTTATACAACGAGTAAATATTAGTTGTGCTGCCATATGAAAGTTATCTTATTAGAAATACAAAATCTTAAGCTAAAATTAGTCAAGAACGCAGAACGTATACTTCAACCCAGTCTGTATACGCAGAATTTTGTCGATTACTAGAGCCCTCGGTGTTGCTTACTACAGTGTTGCCATTCATCAATGCGTTTTCATAAACCTACCTTTTCAACTACAATTTTTCGGGCTATAATAGATTGTAGCTAAATAAACACTTTTTAGTTTTCAACAAAAAACCTTATTCAATAGTAAATTTCAAATATTTTAAACATATTTTGAATAGGAACTTATAACTTTTTTACCATCTGCAAAACTTACGAAGTGGCAAGTGGCAGATTTCTGCGTTACGGGCTACAACTACAGGAAAATTCCGCGGTGTTGAGTTTTCATTTACATGGCGCTTTGGTAAAACAGATCGTGTCAGCTTACTCGGGTGTACGTCCCGGTAGGTTTACGTTCTTGACTAATTTCAGCTTTAAGCGAAACTTTACTGAACGTAGCCTACTTTTAGGTAGCAATTTTAATGAAACGTTGTTGTTGTTAAAGGATCGCGGGATCCCGGGATTTAGATATACATTACTTTCACAACGTAAATCGAAAGATTCCGTCTATATTGTTTGAGAAACTCTGCGACCATAAAATAAAGAAATGGGTTTGAAGCCTACTTTTTTATTTAAAGTGGCGTGTTTATTTTTTCTCTCTGACGTCAGGATTTATTTTAAAGAGCTCTGTAGAGCTCAAACATATGGTTAATTCCAAAAACTATTTAAAAAATTCAATGCGATGTGAAATAAAAATATGGGTACCAAATGCAAGAGGAAATTTCTTTGGACTTAAAAAAAATTAAAATTTTTTGGATTACGAAAAGGTACTTTTTTAATCTGGTAAAGTTAGAAGGACGAAATTCGAGAATGTTATCGAGTTCATATAAGTCCTTAACATATAATTTTTTCAAAAACAAATATTTTTTTCTGCGACAAAAACTTCAACCTGTTTAAATTCTACGGGATTTCCTCTTTAATTTTATACCCATACTTCTTCTCTAAGCATTTTTAAAATTTTTTAAATCATTTTTGAATTACTGACGCCAGAGTGAAAAACTAAAAACGCAATTTTACTATATTTGGCCCATGGTTTCTCGAATATATTGATATTTGTGTTTAAAATGTACTATCGCGCGGTGTTATATTTATAATGAGCTAGACGTATATCGGCCGCTGTGGTGTAGTGGTAAGCAGTGCGCGCTTCCACTCCGCAATGCCTGGGTTCAAGCCCTAGTCAAAGCAACATCTCAAAAAAATTTAGAAAAAGGTTTTTTTTTAACAGCGGTCGTCCCTCGGCAGGCAATGGCAAACCTCCGAGTGTATTTCTGCCATGAAAAACAGCTTCTCATAAAAATACAATCGCCGTTCGGAGTCGGCGTAAAACTGTAGGTCCCTCCGCTTTGTGTGACAACATCAAGGCGCAC
>NW_016164695.1:0-12670 GCF_001687245.7 Rhagoletis zephyria | reverse complement strand
TTTTTTTTTTTTTTGTTTTTGTCGTATGTACATATATGGCACACAAATCTACAGAAATTGCTAGGCTTAACCAGTAGCCGATTATTTAAAAAGCGTGCCTTAAATACAACACACCCTTAGAACGGTTTTCTAAAGTTGTTTTTTTTTTTTTGAAAAAAGAACACAAGGCAATCCTTTCTTGCAACAGAAATATATGCCCGTTTCATTATTTCTGGAGGAAGGTGAAGTATCAACTGTAAAAATTCCTTGGACACACACACGAAATAATGGCAATTTTTTTCTTGACCGTTTTCTTAAGAGCTGCATACCAGCCTTAAGCCTAGTCGATATACATACTTCTTCTTGTTCTTATTTCACATTACACCGTTTTTCGTTTTGGGCCGAGAACAGAAATCTTCGCAAGCAGATTTTCTCCTTTTATGAAGTCCCACCAATTTCGCATACCATGTTCAGAGAGATGCTTCTGTACTTGACCCTTTCACTCTATTCGTGGAGACCACTGCTGTCGTTTTACAATCGCGACGAAGAATTTTCTCACCGTACAATCATCCTTAGCTAAGTTGCCTGCTTTTTCATTACTACATTTAGGTACTATTGTGCTCTGGAACCCTGAGATTAACCACTTTATTCTAGGAAAAACTGTTTGCCACTCTTTTGCAGCCTGTCAAAATAAATCGAATAATTGAGATTTTCAAAAATACTTCTGGGATATGTCTGTATAGGATCACTCCTAAGCATTTCCTTCCCCCGCTATTATTATTCATCAAAGGTGATTGTGTTAATATGAAAAGGTTAGAAACAGGATAAATATTTTGCTTAATTTGTGACTTTTGCAACATGGCTAACAAAGAACTTGAACGGTTTAATGAACTCCGATTCACGCGACTTCTCTTTTCATCAACAACTTATCTTTTCTCTTTGGCCTCACTTCGTGTTTCTTATTCTGGCATTAATTAGCGAAAATAAGTGACTTTTGAAATGTTGAACTCGTCCAAAAACGCTTAAGCGGTTATAGCGCCAATGAAGAAGAAAACAGGTTGTGCAGCTGGGTGGTCCTTAAAATAACAGCATCATGGGACACTCCTTTATTTTGTTTTGAGTAGATACGAAATAAACACATCCACAAAAACTCAAAAATTTAAAACAAAAATTTAGGCGACGCTACTAGGGTTTGAAACATTATTTTTTTATTTTTATGTGCCCAGCTATAACTGGGCGAGTTTACCAATTTGTATGAATAAGTTTCAATAATATGTAAAATTTATTAGATTTCAAGTTAAAATTTAATCGAATTTTTGCGATTTTTAACCGACTTCAAAAAAAGGAGGTTATCAGTTCGTCGGAATATTTTTTTTTATGTATGTTACCGCATAACTTTGGACCACGTTAACCAATTACGATAATTGTTTTTTTTTTCACCGTAAAGGTGGTACCTCAAGCGTGGTTGTAATTTTGTTTAGATCCGATAATTGGATCGTGAAGAAATTAACGATAATCTTAAATTTTTATATGAGAATTGAAGTCGGTTTTGTTTTTTACTTAAAAATTACTGGTTTTTAATTTAAATATTTTCAAACCTTAGTAGCGGCCGCTAAAATTTGTTTAAAATTTTCAAATTTTCGTGGATAGTACATAGAGCAAAACAAAGGCATGTCCCGTACAAAATTTAGATGTTGTTATTATAAGGACCACCCTAGTGTACAGGTAATATGAGAAGAGCAAAAAACAAAAAATGACATGATTTTGTTGTATATTTTGCACTTTAGAATGTCAAAATAGGTAAACAAAACTTGGCAGTTTAGAGTGAAATATAAAAAAAATTACAATTGAAAGACCAAATCAATAAAATTAGCCTTTCTCGTGCTACCTACCTCGCTTCAAGTAAATATTCTAAAGTTTTTGAAAGTCGAATAAAAAAGAAAGCGGTAGAAGAAAAAATGTTAAATCAAACTGATTAGGAATTCCTTTCGGATTTATAAAAATATCATAAAACATTACTTGTAAATAATTGCTTTAACGATGTTTACATGTTCTCTAAGGAATGACATTGAACCAAAAATTATGTTTTGTTTTAAAAGCAGAAAGCGCTCAGTTAAAAAAGGTTGTTTTCGAAAAGATTAGAACAACATGTATGTACCATGATAAAAGCATAGCAAGGTATAACCGTTCTCTCATTTTGTCGGCCATGATTTTTTTTTGAAGTTTGCCAGCATTTTAAAATCATATAAAATTGAAAATAAAAAATTGAAATTGTTCGAAATTGTTGTTGCTTGAGATTGAAAATGAAATTGTGTGTGTGAGTTTGTGAGTAAATTTAAAAATTAAATTGTTTGGAAACGTCAAGAATTTTAAAAGTGCCTCTCAGCGGTTCTACCTTACTATATTTTTATCATGGTATGTACTTATGTACGCAGGCATGTATTGAACATGCCATTAGTATGCACTAAAAAATACAAAACATGTTTATGAATGAAAAAGCTTAGCGCCTTTAACAACTTGGCTATTTTATTTTGGTCAAGTATCCTTTTTATGAGTCACAAATGAATGAGATAATTTATGAATCTATGTACACATGTATGTTTGTATGTAATCCCAAACAACAGCATGAATTAGTGTATATGTATATGTATGTGTGTGCGTACGTACGTGTGTTAACATCCTGTCACGCACCCTCTTCACGCTTCACTACCTAAAACATCTACGCATATAAAACCAAATGCGCTTGAATGAAGAATCATTATTAGTCAAGCACTTGAATAGAACAGACCTTTCAACGCTTTGAAGAGCAAAACCACAAACAAAATAAAAAATAAAATTTTATAAAAGCATTATTAATTAAGTAAACTTTGTTAAAACGACCAAAATGGCACTGCGCAGAAATTTGAAAGTTTCATATCACGGAAATCGTCGGACAATTGGATATAAAATGGGCAACAGCTGTGATGAAATTCTCAAGAAAAGTAAGCAAATATATACATACATACATATATATGTACATAAAATTTTTCATCTTTATCATACACATTTTTACTTTTTTCATAAACCTTTTTCTAACTAAATTCATTTTCCTTTTTTTTTAATTTCAGTCATGCTGCACTTTGAGATACCACGTCACCACAAATCATCGCTACTACTCACCACTGAGACTGGAAAAGTTGTTAGCGGCCGTCAACTCCGCAACTATCTTCTATTGTTTCCAAATCCGCATATAACTTTTTATTTACGCTATGATAGCAAAGGCACCACAAAATCAGATGACAAAAGTCTCAAACGCCAACGTGACGCCATTGATTATGACGGCGATGACGAGACTTATCCAACCACACCTGTATTTCGCATGAACTGTTTTATAGGCGCCTATCCTAGCAAATGTTCAGCACCGCCGGCTAAGCGTGTACGATTTAGTGAAGCTTTAAATCGCATCAAGGTCATACCAGCTCGTCCACAACTAACTAGTAAGCTAGTAGCCGGAGAAGGTACACTGCGTCGGATGAATTCTTTTGTTGACGAATATCCTGAAACTGCAACGTTTGCACAGCGTACAGTTGGAAGTTCTGTGGATCAACCAAATCGAAACTCTACGAAAGAAGCGGTGACAGGATCTAAGACACAGTTGGCTTCGTGGTCGCCAGTATTTCGCATGAATTCCTTTATAAACACTTATCCCACAACACCACAGCAACCGATCACCAAGTTTTTCAAACAAAAAGCAAGACGTACGCTATTCACGGATGCCCAGCAGCGTATGGCTGTAGCCAAGCGATTACCGCGTTTGTAAAGATTAACTATTCCAATGGCAAACCAAACATGCCTACGATACCAAAACGAACCGCCCAAGGAGTATCACTCTCCATCAGTATTTCACAACAAATGAGGCTTCAATATTAACTCTAATACAAATGTATAGTTGCGTACTACATACATACATATGTATACTAAATTAAATTTATTTTCTTACAAAATTTAAAAGTAGCCAAAGATTTTTAGTTTAAGTATTTTTACCATAATATATTCAACATAATTTATTTATATGTAATTAGAGTATAAGTCAGAGGCATGTGATCGTTTAGATTTGAGTTTGGTAAAGTACTGCACTATTTCTTTTATTGTAATTTAAGATTCAAAAATAATTAATTGTACTCTATATTTTACTTTCCAATAAATGCAAAAAAAAACACATTTAAACAAATTTTTTGTTGTAATATTGTTAAAAAGTTGGTAGATCTACCAATAAAGTGGTAAAGTCCGCGCACTGCTTCTTGGGTTTTTGTGTGGTGCGAGTTTGTTTATGCCTTTTTTACAAATTCTACGCCAGCACTTAATCACGTAACCAGGTAATCTGATAACCAGGCAGTTATGACTGCAAAAAACTAACTACAAACTACATACATATTTTACATCAGTGTGGCCTGATCTAAATTTGCAATTCGTTTGATTGTCATTGACATTACACCCATACTGGGACTGTGCAAATAGCCGAAGAAAATTTCTAATAGATTTTAACTCAGGTCTCAATATACATACATGAAAAATTTTAATGCGGCATCAGAAATTTCTCAATTTAATTAACCAGGAAAATTATTTAACCGGGATTCAAAATTTTAGGGGGCTAGAGACCTTCCCACTACAGAATATTTTTTGCAGTTTTTGTTCAAAAATGCTAGAGAAGTCCATATGCTGAAAACAATTTTTTCTAAAATGAACAAAATTTGCCGAAAATTTCCCACTGTGCCTCGCTATAAATTCCTATTATAGAAATAAATTTACAATGCTCTGCAGCTAAGAGTGATCTAAATCTAAGGGCGACGAACAGGCGGCCACTACTTTAGATTTGTTCGCAAATTAGAAGCCGATCTCAGAAGAAATAGCGAATCAGATACCGTTCCAAGCACTGACGAGATATCCATCTCATCTTACAAACTTACAAATTTTTGCAATGTTTCTAAGGACTAGACCTATTTATGCAAAGTTGGTAAACAATATGGAACTTTCTCACTCAAAAATCGCCTTTGTCATGCACAGTCAATTCTCAAAATATCTTTGACAGCGCCTTGTCAATTTTTATTGGATAGCGGTGTTTCGGGAAATAAGGAATTATACGAGTGAGTGATAAAAGGTTCGGCTACAAAGCTTGAGAAACCGAGTCCTAGTGGTGGGAAACTATCGATAGAGGGCGATAATTTTTTTTAACTATCGATAGTCGCCTATTTTGGAAAAGATGAAAATCTAATTGGGGCATATTCGTAGTCAAAATTAAGTTGGTACTTGAAGTTGGTTGTAAATTTATTGACAGATAACCCATCAAAAGTTATGTCAAAAAGGTACAACTAACTTTAAGTACCAACTTAATTTTGACTATAAATACGCCCCCATTGCGTTAAATATAGTGTTTTAAAGCCCATGAGGACCTACCTTAATATTGAAAGTATGATTTAAAAAACTAAACATATTTACGTATTCTGCTTTCTAAAGCCAATTGCTTTTATTTAAGAAACTTAGCATGCCAACATTTTTAGGTTTTAGTTGCGATTTTCTTTCGTTTACTACTAAAGCAGATTTACTGTACATTCGTTCCGATTCTACTGATGACGTTAGGCCAACATAGTTGCCATATATTCTTTTATATAAAAATATTACCGCTCTATATAATTTATATTTGTATGTTTTAAATTAGGAAAATTTTCGATAGTAAAAAAAACCAAAACCATCGATAGTTTGCCACCTCAGATAGGGCATTTTCGAACTGGCTGCCAAGATAGGCAAATCTTCCACTCAGCTTTCAATATGTGCATATGTATTTCAATTTCTTCTCGTGTTAGAAGTAATGTCGCACGGTGTAGTAATCTCAGTTACTGAAACTCCAACTTCAAGTCATCTTACAGCAATAAAAGTGCTACCGTATATGATCGATATGTAAACCAGTAACACAATTTAATGGTTTCAGCTGCCTACATAAAGAAGTTATATCGCAAAAACTCGTATCTGAACAATCATTGGTATAGGAGATGTAGATTATACAGCACCGATTTGGACGATTTTCTCAGTAGGCATTGTATGATTATTTATGTAGAAAATAGCTCATGAAATTGCTCGGTCGAATGAAGGAGTTTGTAAGGAGGCTGTAGGTTATAGTGACCAGATCTTTGCCATTTTCAATGTAAGTTTTCTGTTGATAACTAGTGAAAATAGAGCGATATTTCATGTTCCTATCTTCGTAAATGGAGGAGTTATAACAAAAACTCCAATATCTGAAAAATCATTCATACGGAAGCTAGTATATGTTGTAGTACTGAGCTTTTGACGGTTCCGACAAATGATTAATACATTACAAAAATACATCCTCTTACAAAATTTCAGTCGAATATCTCGAAAATTGAGGGACTTTATTCCGTTCAAACCGTTAAACAGACAGACATAGCTAAATCGGCACAGCTTAACGTTTTGTGGTGACTTTCTGTAAGAAATTAACTAAATTCTCGATCGAGTTAGCGACTAAATTACACATCAAATCTACAACTGGAATCGAAAAATGGTTAACCGCCTCAATTCCTAATATTCACGGAGTAAGCTAACAAATCAAAAGAAGTGGTTCATCAAAATAAGGGTTTTTAAATTCACTACCGTATGGTTATATCCCATTAAAATTAAAAAATTTCGAGATGTTTACAAAAACTGCTCGCTGTGCTGTTATCTTTGCACAATATTTACATAATTTTAGGAGGCGTTACAGCTATCACCGCAAGAAAGTACCCCATTATTTTAAGTAAGGAAATAGAATGTGTACTAAAAATGTAAGCGATCCCCGAAATCGAGATCACAACCAAATGAAAATATTTTTTTTTATGAAAAATTAGAAAATAATAATGATGATAATAGGCATCTTAAATGGCCCGAGGCCATTTGGGTATTCTTTATGTTTGTCTTGATGAAAATTAAATGAAGTCAGCTGATTTTGGTTTAAAGAATTGCTAAACAAAAGCAAAGTTCACACAGGTAATATACATACCTAGTATGTATGGTACAAACATGATACAAACACATGTATGTATTTATGTAGGTATGTATGTATGCATAATGTGAGCATACCCTGCAGGAAAAATATGAAAAAATAAACGAATAACAAGACATTAGAAAATGTAGAAACATGATTTCAAAATAATGGACGCGCATGCAAAACTTAATCTACTCATTTCTTCAGGGCTGTTGCTAAATCCATCGTAGTCCAATTTTTGTGAAATCTATTTAAATGCTATCAATTAATTCGAATTTCTTATACACATTAAGCACTGAAGTTATGGAGCTACGACACAGTGAAATGGACTCTAGCAAGGAAAGGAGGTTTGTAAAGGTATTTTTAAAAAAATATTAAGTTAAAATATACTATTTACATATATTGCTTAGTTTAGCAGATCACAGTGGTACAGAGAAGAAATAGAACTTTTTTTCCCAAAGTTGCGAGCAACACAAATTTGACAGCGAATAATCCGATATTTTACTGCGTAAAGGGAGTGATTAACTAACGAGCTTTGATTAAGATTATATTTACTTTTAGGATAGTTTGTCTGACAGCGCTGCGATAAGACGAAACAATTCATCGCACGGCGCACAGTTTTGAAAATAAACTTTTTTGTGATAAAATCTAATATCTCGAAAACGATAACAGATACCGAAAAAAATTCAGCGGTATTTTAAAGCTTTTGAGATTTAGAATTCAGGAAAACTTGTTGGATAAGAAAGTTACCTTGACCTTTCAAATGTCTTTAAAAAATGGATGTTCAATTTTTTTCATGTTTTGAAAAAGAAAACAAATTATTTTTGAAGTCCGTTTTGAAGGTTTTATTGAATAAAAATTCACTTGGCCTTAAACACGAGATTCAAAAGTAAAAATTTGAAATTTTTCCTTTATTTTCACCTGGAAATTGCATATAATGAACTCCGGCCATGGAAGGAACCCACTTCAAGCAAGCACAAATATAAGTTTAAACATTTTTTACAATTTCATTTAGAATTATTGAAACCCTTATGTTTTCTAAGGCCATTTTAAATACCAGGCTAATTTTTTATCCAACGAGGAATACTGAATTCTCCATCCTAAAATCATTAAAATACTGTTAAATGTATTTTACCTGCTGTTCTCGTTCCCGATATATTTATTAGATTTTGCCACAAAAAAGTTAATTTTCCACACTGTGTAGCGTTCAAGATAAATTGATAGATATAAAGCTATGGTCAAGTTGAGGTGAAGTATGGCTATCTGTCTGGGTTGTTCAACAGCTTAACAGTGTCTAAAACAAAGTAAAAAAATATTTACTTAAAATGATTTAAGTATGTAGGTACATATTAAAAAACTTAATATGTTCGCACCGTACATTCGACAAATATTTCGTAGTTAATTAATGAGGGGATGACTTTAAGCATTTCCTAGCAGGTCAGTTGAATGCATTATTATCACATTTACACAAACAACATGCACTGTTTGTTGTGTCTGCTACAAAATAGCTCTTTATAACGTGGATGTGTACATATCTACAATGTATGTACACATGGTGATAATATGACACATCAGTTTCAGGTCTAACGGCTGGCAGAAAAGTGGAAAACAAAAATAAAAGAAAGCCGACATGAATGAACATGCAGCAGCATGACTGGCAACAAAACGAGAGCGAGAGCAACAACCCAGTGGTGGGTGCAAACGAGAATACAATACGAAACAATGTTCGGTATGCAGCTGGCTGTTATGATTCAATTTTTGTTTGGCACTCGCCAAGGCAGCAATTGAATGGCGTTTTTTTTTATTGTCAGAGATGTTTGCCTGTGTGTATATACATAAATATGTACATATGTCTATATGTGTGCTTATGTGTGAAATGGTACAGTGTAAAAAATATTTGTGCATGGTTTTATTAAACAACATTTTCACTATTTGAATTGTACAAGCGAGCGTATTTTTTATATTTTTTAAAGGATTTAATAAAGAGTAAAGTTATTAAAAAAAAAAAAGATTTTAAAAATAAATTATTACATTGTTTTTTTCTGTTTTGTTCACGGACGGGAACAAAGGGGAACCATCCAGAGCTAGCTTGTTCTTGTATTTACACTTTTATTTAATTATTTAATTATTTATTTTTTTTTTTATCTAATTTTATTTTAGTTTAATCCTTTAGATTCCGTTCATTTTTTGTTTGACATATTTTATTTTACTTTATTTTATTTCAGTACATTTCATTTAAATTTATCTCAATTAGGTTCAGTTCATTAAATTTTTTATTTTATTCCGTTTAATTTTATTTCTTTTAGATTTCTTTCTGTAGTTTTTATTTTTATTTTTTTATCTCATTTACCCCCCTATTATGAATTCGCACAATGCACGATAAACGCTTGCATTCTGTTATTCTCTATTACGAATCGATGTTGTCGTAATAAATCCGTTAGTTAGCGTGTGGTTCACACCACAGCCATTCACAATAATACATCTGTCGGGCATATGAAAACGATAACACGAGAACTGATTTCATACGATACGCTTGCAACCGTTTATCGTCTATCGTATGAAAATTCATAATAGGGGCTTAGATTCAGTTAATTTCATTTTTTATTTTTCATATTTATATTATTTCAGTTCAATTTATTTAATTTAGTTTTACCTTATTTAGTTGCATTTTTTCTGTTTTTTATTTTATTTTATTTTTTCATATTATTTTATAGCATTTTCTTTTATACCGAGAAATGATACCATTTCTTTGCCCTCCGTGTATAAATACTAAGAAGAGGGCAATAAAAAGCCAATATTTTTTAAAGAAATGAAAACGCCATTGATTTTATTTTATTGCATTTTATTATACCGTATTTTAATTTGTTTTACGCTACTTTATTTTTTTATCATATTTTAATAAGAATATTTTCTGTATTTTTTTTTTAGAGTGTCCAAATGAAGTCGGCTGTTGCATACGGAGCTACCAATTGAATTTTCGGCGCTGCTACCTTTTCACTTCACTTCCAAAACAAGCGCCAGCCAAAGCGCACGTACCAAAAGGAGTACGCTCGGAACTGCCTTTCTTCGCGCAAAATGCATTGTAACGTCTGAGGGTGTTTCGTACATACAAACATAACTAGAATATACTTTGCACAACGCATCCACACCATTCCACAGTGGTTAAATAGACAAAGTACCAAGAGAGCAGTGAATGCAATATTTTTTGTACAGCAACATAACTACGGTTTACCTACTGCCAATACGCTGAGCTCATCCCTGTTCACCTGGCATTGGCACGTACAAAGAAACCTTCTCAGTGTCTGGCAAAACAAATCGAGCCGTTAAAGTGAGCGCACGCGAAACTCCGTTGCTTGCATTTATGGAATAACCGGGAAAAAAGTTTACAATTGAATAGCAAATATAATTAAAAGTTTTATATTTCAACAAAAATCCAAAGAAAATGTGCGAGGGAGGTGTTTTGAAAGTTAGCTATCGGAAGCAATTGAGCATCATCAACTATGAGCCGACCAATCGTTATGAGCAAATTATCAAATTGAGTAAGTAAAATTAAACCAGTGAAATTAAACCTGCGCGTATTTTATAATTAAATAGGGCTATTCGCGATTCGGTGCATAAGAGCTGAAAAATTTATGCAATTGCAGAAATATGCCATGGATTGTGAGTGACGTTTATTAAACTGTCATGGTAAAACTTTTTTAATCAGTTGATAGAAATGTCAACCAGAGTTGCAATGCATAGCATTTTTATGCTATGGATTTTCGGTATTGCAAATTTGTCAAACCATGACAAATGCAAATGCGTGTATTTTGTTTGTGTATTGCAAATAATTTGCAATACAAATTTGCAATGCAATGATGCTAGGCCATTTGCACCGGATCGCGAATAGCCCTTATGTTTTAATAACTTTGGTTTTTTTCTACAGTTATCCAACGCTTTAATATTCCCGCCACGCATGAAAGAGCGCTGTTAGTCTCCACCGAAAATGGCAGAATTTTCGATAGATTACTTTTCGATTATTTCCTCACACTCTTTCCAAATCCCAACATAATTTTTTATATACGTTATGATTATAATCGAGCTCAGAGCCTTTTGCAACCGTTACAACAACGCCAAGAAGAAATAACAACAACAACAATAGAAAGTAGTGATGATACGAATATGAAGAAGGAGAAAGGGAAAGTGAATCTCTGTGGGGACGAGGAAGAAGACCAACAAAGCTTATACAATTTTACGCCAGTCTATCGAATGAATTGCTTCATCTATGAATATCCAACAACTAAAATAAGAACGACAGATAATAATGGTAAAAAACAGAACTCCAGCGCTGAGAAACAATCCCCAAGGAGCGAGTTTGCGAAGCGTGTGAAAAAGCGTTTGCAAATTGGCGAATTAAAAAAGCGCACAAGAAAACCTTTGGCACAGGTAAAACGCATTATGAGACTGTAGCAAGCAAAGAGTGATACAGATGAGGGGAAGAGGAGGAAGAGCATAGAGGCAAACAAGGCCTACAAAAAGCAAAGGACTTCCGTATGTTTTTATTTATGAACGAGAATTTATTAATCAAAAAGGAAAAGGATTTTTTTTGTCTGATTGTATACGACTTTAATTTATGTGTATATTCTGTTTCATTAATCCCAGATAATTTGTTTTACAAAAAATGACTGATATAATCATATACATACTCATCTATGTCAAGCAATCAAATATATTTATGTGCATATGTACCCATGTACATACTATTATCATGTATACTATTTTCTAGTATTTAGCAAGTAAGTGTTTCAGTAAGCCATTCATTTTTGATATTGCATTATGAATATTTTTCAGTTGTATAAAAGGTATATATTTATAATTAAAAAGATTTCGTTTTGTATTAAATGGTAAATGCCAAAAGCACATGCATACATGTATGTAAATAAAATATTATAGTTTAAAAAACTAAAACCTCCCTATTACAATTGCCATTCGCACTGTCATCAGGTATGTAACTTGAGAATAGAAATCGCTGCATCTTTTAGGCGCATCAATATTACATAATTACATCCCGAGTTAATAAAAGGAAGGTAAAAATGGGAGATTTTCGAAAGAGTGATGGGTTAACAGATTAACCAAGTGATGTTAGTGCCTGACATAATGATTAGGGCGACCTTTATTGCCAAGCTATGACTTTTTTCACATAATTTTAATAATTTTTTTATAGAAATATACTCATAGCTTATTCTTGAACAAAAGCCACAATAATTTTATAAATCCAAGTTTCGAACTTTGTGCAACAACAACAAACTTTTATTTTTAACTAGCGGTACCCCGGCGTGCTTCTCTACACCAAATATTAAAAAATTAATGAAAAATCCTGGAATTTTTCCATATGAAATGTTTTTTTTTTACTATATTGCAGCCATGTTTATACTTGACTTAATTTATCCGAAGAAAAAATAAACACAGCATACCATAGCAACAATTTTTCTCTATGTTTTCAATTTTTCATGTATCTGACATTAACTGTCATATATCATAAACCGCTGGACCGAATTCGGGCACACTTCACATAACCCATCTGCATGATAGTCCGAATATACCGTTTAAATTTGGTTGAAGTCTTGCACTTATTTTTTATATATAAGATTGGAGGTGCCACGCCCTCTTTTCCAATACCGCCCATTTTTCTCCATGAGT
>NW_016164694.1:0-30387 GCF_001687245.7 Rhagoletis zephyria | reverse complement strand
ACTCAACTCAACTCAACTCAACTCAACTCAACTCAACTCAACTCAACTCAACTCAACTCAACTCAACTCAACTCAACTCAACTCAACTCAACTCAACTCAACTCAACTCAGAACCCCCACATTCCCCCCACACATACTTACGTAACACTTTTCGATTATCAAATCCTTTGCTCAACTGACCGAAAACTGTCGCTTACCAGCTTAAACGATTGTGGCAATAATGAAGGCGATTTATAGATTTGCGGCAACTCATAAAAATATGAAGAATAACACGAAGTATGAGTTGAGTTGAGAATTTACATATTATCTTAACTTAATCCCACACACGTGCTTAACAACGCTGGTAGGGTGGAAGACCATACCTAAATACGCACGCACATTCTTAAATACAAATGTACCACCAACGACGCAAATGCCGAAAGGTTTCTTTAATTACTCGTCATTAAAAAAATGTGTAATGTGACAATCAGAGTTCTGCTATGCAAAATGGGCGAGTGACAAAGTACAGTATGTACGCGGGTACAATGAAACCTCTATATAACGAACCTTGATAAAACGAAAAACTCAATATAATAAAATTTTTGCTGATTACTATTAAAAAAACTCGTTGTTGCGAAATTTTCGATACTTTCCATCCTAAAATATAACGAAGAAAGTTCAGGCATGAAAACCTTCGGAATATGTTGACGGTTAGAGTCCTGTTAGAAAAAGTCTCTATGTAATAAAGTCTCAACTCAAAAGCTCCTAAATAACGAATTAAGGGACCCATAATATTATACAAATTGTACAAATCTTTTCATAGTAATTATTAGTGAGGAATAATTTGTTGTTGGGACCATATTGAGACTAGTTCATGGCTTTTTCGGAATCATTTTCAGAAAATTTCGCTGCTGAAATATATAAGTGTCACATGTCAACCATAAGCAAAATCAAAAAGAAAAAAATATTTCCTTAACAAGTTCGTATCGAATTGTGAATCAGGACCGGGTCTGTAAATCTGTAAACTTGCAATTATCCAAGAATGGAAAAAGCGTTGTAAAAATTATTCCAGAGACAACGTAAGCAAAACATAAAAATTTCCACAGAAATTTTTAAATCAAACGCATGTGCGCTTTACCAAAAAATCAAAGAAAAATCAAGTTAGGGAGCTCAATTCATCGCCCGATCAAACTTAGAATGCGGACGAGTCTGGACTATTTTTTTTAAGCTTACATTTAGTCGCAATCTAAAGAGTAAAATTTAAAGCTTCAATTTAAGGGACGTCATATGCCTCCTGGCATGGGAAAATGTAAAACCTTTGGCTATATACAGAAGTACTGGAAGCCTTTGATGTTTCATAATAGTGAATGGGATGATGAGGATGCGCTGCCATTGAGCGTAATACGTGACCAAGTCATTGGTCATTTTGAAATGGTTGCATTTTGACGCCGAGAACAGCAACATTGGATTGCAGAAAACGATATCATCCAGGAGCCGGTTTGCAATAATTTAGAAGCCAAACCCACAGAGAAAAGTCCTCTACGGCCACTTGTCTTCAATGGGCGGAAGAAAACTAGTTTTCAGTAGAGGACGCTTTAGCTCTTACAAAGCTGAGAGAATCGGCCGTCGACGCAAATGTGTCCTCAAAGATAAAACAAACGAACATTTTCCAGTTGTTTTAAACTAATTAACCAAAAACGCATATTTCGACTTTGCATGCATATAAAAGATTTTCAAGTGAATTGGATTAATACTCATATTTTGTCTTATTTTACTTCTGACACTTTTGTTTTCAGGTTAAATTTTCATTTCAAGTAATTGAGTTATCAATCAATGCAACTCCCTGATTTTTATCGGTAGCATTTACCGAGGGCATACTGTATATATGTATGTATGTGTGTATTTATGTGTGTATGTGCGAAATTTGTATGGAAGCGTACATACAAACCTCTATGAATACTTTATTTCCACACTAAAAAAGTTAAAGGTACCAACTACTTATTGCCACGTAAAGCCATGCGAATGTGTGTTTGTGTAGATGCATCTGCGTATGTGCGGCAACAGCTTTTCGACCAGTTCTAATGCGGATTACGCAAATACACAGCAACACACCTTTTAATGAAGTCGCCTGGTGTTCATACTCGTAATAATTTGCGGTTATTAGCGTTGACTGAATGGTATTGGAATGGAAATTTCGCGTTCGTTTAGAAGCACTAATAATAACAAAAAAACAACGAAACAACAACCAAAGCAAGTAGCAGCAATTATGATTATGACTATGATAGAGTGTGACAATGGCAGTGGCTGACAATGACAATGAGTCGTCGATATGACGCACACACTTAATTTACACCATCGTTCGCTTTGCCTTTTTGCTTTCATCTCTTTTGCACTCTTTCCCACCCGTCGCACAAACGAGGTGGGCATCAGCAAGCGACACACAGCGGCTGTACCAGCAATCATGTAACATCCACACAGCCGCACCACGTCCCTTATCGGCACAAGCACCCAACTTGCCATAAAACGAGGACAAGTTCGAATCGAAGTTGTTACGACGTCGGCCTGGAGAAGTCGTTTGGATGAACTCGAACGTCTCGACGTCGAAACGAAGTTTTTGAGGAGCCTTCGGCATTTTAGTTTACAACTTCATATCGACGGTTGATCTCCCGGATCTACCTATCTCGGCAGCCAGTTCGAAAACGCCCTATTTCAGGAAGTTTGTCAAGAACGCCCTATTTCAAAATTTGATTGCAGAATTCGGTTAATAAACGGCCTATATCAGCTGCCGATTCAAAAACGGCCTATCTAACATATTTTAAAAATATTTTCAGTTGAGATAGGGCACTTTGGACCAAAAATTGTAAGCTAAGACGTTCTTCAACCAAACTATGCAGTAGGTAGTTCTTGAAAAATTTTCTAAGATAGAGATTTTCCGAACCCGCTGCCCAGATATGACAGAGACGTAATATGGAATACACAAAGTATGTACACTTGTGCTCAGTAGCCTAAGCCACCTACATCTTTTTTTTGCAGTATTTATAATGTTTTTCGTATTAGAATTTTTCGTACATTTCTTTTCTAAAAGTTCACTATATATCTGTAATGGAGCATTTAATCCTGAAGCATTGTAACAGTTCCGGGATTTCTGGATGCGAAATTCTTATCCTGGGATCCCGGGATCTCGACTGTAGCACAATTTTTGAATTTTGCAGTAGGTTCACCTTTCTCAGCAACCGAAAAATTAAATCACATAGATTCATTGTCGTCAGATTTGGTCTTACGCGGATAATAATGCACTTTAGTATAGGAGTCCCTAATTTAATGTTAAACTATTTTTATAGTATTCTTAAATATCTAAATTAATTTAAAAAAGCACTTACTCATAATTGCAGCAATTCAATTTCCATAAAATTATACGAACAAATTAAAATGAAGAACAACACTGTCACCAAGGCACGGACTTTATCACTTAATTGGTAGGTCTGCCAACTTTTTAGCTGTATTTTATATTCTACCATATTTACCCTCAAAGGGTAAATATCTACCAATATTTTCAAGAAAGAAAGCAAATAGATTTAAATGAATGCAGTGATATTTTTCATCGAACACATCTAAAATAAAAATCAAAAGTCAACTCTGATACCAGATTGACCGAGCTTTGCTCGGACTACATATACTTTCTTAAGTTCTCATGGTTTGGATATCAAATACTGGTAATTTCGACAGCTTTTAAAAAAATATTTTGAAAAAAAAATTGAGTTCGATATCTATTAAGTAAATTTTTTACTCTAAAATTTAGGTGGCAACCCTATTCCGAAATACGCTGAAACTAATAGTACATATGTTGAGCTTGTATATATGTACTGTTCATAATTCAATCAAATCAATTAGCAAAGTGAAAATTTGTAATACACAGAAGTGTGGCAGCCCTGATCGAAAATATTTTCGGACCAAATTTCTCAACAATACCTTTAATTTGATACCCATTTTGCGATATTTTAGAAATAAAGTTTATAAAAATTCAATAAATCGTAACAAGTTTATGAAAACTTTTACACAAAGTTTCTGGAAACTTTATGGGTATAAAGAGTTTTTTCAATTAGCTATGAAACTGCATGCCCATAAGCTTTCTAAAAATTCTGATTAAAAAAATTTAAAATTTGTATCAAAACTTATTAATATTTGTAGAATTTTAATAAACTTTGTAGAACCTATGAAACCTTGATTTACATAATTATTCACATAGAATGGACGTAATTTTATAAAAATTTTATATGAAAACAATGCTTATACATTTTTTTAACAAAGAGCGAATACGATTGTCATGTTGTACAATATGCATACAATCCATTGAAAGTTGGTTAATCATGTCAAAGGCTAATAACTCCAACATAGTCGGCTGTTGAATGTTGTGATGCTCTGGATTTTTTCTATTTCGAAAACCTTTATAAATTCTGAAAATATTCTCGGTTGGCTGGAAAGATATTCTGTTTCAGAATCTCTCTCCTCTAAGAATACATTTGTGATGGCTGTAGCAACCGGAATGGCTTTTTTTGCCCATGACCATTGCTCATGCTTGAGCGTCACAGAAAAATACTCCAATTGTAACTAAATAATAATTCCCCATCACACTCCAAACCATTTTCGACTACATCCTTGAGTTCTTCCATGAACATTTAAAAAAATCTAAAATATTTAATATTTTATTATTATACAGAACACATTCGATACGAAGTCGTTTGGCAAATTGGGTATTAAATCAATGTTAAACCAATGGTGGCGGTGGCAGGGTTTGATGTTTACAAAAGTGTTTGGCTTCTCTTTTCCTCTCACGCACACGCGCACACACAATCGGCGCAAACGGAAATTGAATCAGTTGAAATGCCACATAGCTACAATGCTACAACAACAACAGCAACCAAAAATCAACAACAAAGTCTGTCACACTAACTAACCTTTACGGACTTGCGCGCCATTGCTCCGCAGCAGCGTGCGTGTCGTAAGTATGAACATACATACATACACAAGTACGCATGCTTGATTTGGCTTGTTCTGGCTTCCGCGAGGGTTGACAATCCTCATCGCTAGTTTGCTGCGTAATCCCTCGAAAGCATGCGTTGCTGCTCAAAATGCTTTCCTTTACTTCTCCGTACTTTCGCCCAGGCATTTTGGGTGGCTGCAGCGCCTGAAAAAGTCCGCGTAATGCCTTTTTGATTTCAAGGCGTTTGGTTGATGAGATCCTAGCACCCATCGAACTGATTTTTCACTCTCGCCTTTGTTGTTATTTTTATCATTTTATTCGTGTTGTTGTTTTGTGTTTATACAGTGAATTTTTTTTTTTTGGGTCTCCTTTTGTGTGCTTTTGCTAAAGCCATTGCCGTTAAATTTTATATACTTTTGCGAGTTAATCACAACACAAGAGATAATGAGGGTTCCGTACAATGTGTGCCTGATGTCCGTACTCGTAGACTCGTCTCCGTCCTCGTTTTTGTCCTTTTCGTTGAAAGCAATTTGTGCTGTTATTTAGGGTTGATTTGCAATGCAATTTGTATAGAATTAATATTGTGCGTAAAAATATACCGTAAAAGGGAGCTGCTAGTCAATATTCTGGATGCTTGATTTCTACAGTAGATTAAGTTCAAGATCAGGGTTTTATACGGGTTTTATAAAATAATTTTTGATTTTAAGTTTTAAGCATTCATAAAGAACTAGAGTTACCCGGCCACGCCTTGCTGTGGCTCAGTCTAATGAAATGGAATTATAAAAATCAGAGGAAAACTTATGTATATGACTTTCTTTGCATTGCACATCCAGTTGTCATTAATTTTCAGTCACTCTCGAAAGCAATACTATTATTTTCATTTTCGGTCCCTCTCTGGTCATCAGTGAGGCTTGCACGTCGTTGATTTGAACGACTTCGTCTGCCTATTTCAGCTTGTCTTTTCCACGGAATTGTAATGAAAATTATAAATAAAATAAGACAGAATTGTTTTCACAGCGTTCATTAGTTTGAATATTAAAATTAATCAAAAAAGGAACTGAAAGATAACTATGCAAATTAAAATAACGAAAGACTTAAGACACGAACTTTTCTTGCACATAAAATAGTTCCATAAATGGACAGTTGACCCTAATGATAAACGATCTGGAACTTGAAATGATCCAGATTTCCTCTGGCTTAGAATTAACAATCGTGGTTCTCTCNAATAGTTCCATAAATGGACAGTTGACCCTAATGATAAACGATCTGGAACTTGAAATGATCCAGATTTCCTCTGGCTTAGAATTAACAATCGTGGTTCTCTCTTCTTCTTCTTCTTCTTATTTGGCGTTGTAACCGCCTAAGCGATTTTGGCTGAGTTCATCAAAGCACGCCAGTCGTTTCTCTTCTGTGCCAACTGGCGCCAACTGGAAATGCCAAGTGAAGCCAAGTCCTTCTCTACCTGATATTTCCATCGCAGTGGGGGCCTCCCTCTTCCCCTGCTACCACNGCCGTCGCCAACGCGTAAAGGCCCGTAAATCTTCCGCAAAATCTTTCTCTCAAACACTCCAAGAGCCGCCTCATCGGATGTTGTCATTGTCCATGCTTCTGCGCCATATACCAGCACGGGCATGATGAGTGTAGAGCGTGGTTTTCGTACGTCGAGAGAGGACTTTACTCCTGAATTGCCTACTCAGTCCAAAGTAGCACTTTTTGGTAAGAGTGATTCTGCGTTGGATTTCCATGCTGACATTATTATCGGTGTTAATGCAGGTTCCCAAGTAAACGAAATTCTCTACTTTTTCGAGGTTATAACTGTCAACAATGACGTGGGTGCCACAGAAACATTTTTCATCCCAATACGCAGACGCCCCTCTCATTCTTAAAATTAAGTTCTCAAAACTTGTATTCTAGACTTGTTCTCTAGCAGACCGTCCCCCGTCATTCTGCTCTTCTTGAGAACCTTCCTGAGGCTTTTATTCGCAAACGTTCCCGAACCTTTTTTTCTCATTTTGTTCTCGCTCAAATAGCACTCAATACTTTTGGTCCCGTTTAGTTCTTTTGTGTGAACGTTCTTGACATTACATTTTGTTCTCATACAGAACTAAACCAAAACTGGAACGCGTTCTCAGTCCCGGATTGTACCTAACCTCCATCACTTCTATGTAGGCTATCCCTGATGAAAGATAGGTTGGTATTGAAAATAACGTGGACTTGACTATTGTTTTTCAGAAAATGATAAAAAAGCTCCGCGGCTGGGTTGATAATGCCGATGTTACAATTTTTTAAATTTAAGTTTCTGTTACTGATTTTTTCTAAACACTGTACACGACATATTCATAGATATTATAAATGTGTATGTATGTACGTTCAGCCTGAACATAGCTACCACATTCTACGGTATATTCGCATTTGCCCTAGGCTTATCTCTTAATTTCCATTTGCGAGTCGAGTATCTCAATTATTTCAGCTGCTCCTATGCGCGTAGTTCAGCAAATAGCAAAAACAAAGTTCAGCAAAGGCAACAAATGCTACATCCATACATACAGCGAATTCTATTTTCCTGCCGAAAATGCACACACACACGCACGTTTCAAAGCAATAAATGCACACAGATGCGCAAAACTTCATAGTGCCAGTCGAGTCAGTCAGTCAATCAGCCAGCCAGAGTCAGTCAGATACAGTAGAACTGGGTGATCATTTGAAATTTTAGATGCACTGAGGCATTGAATGAAATCGACGCTAGCCAACAAGCGATGGGAGAAGATGCCGCGCTCCGGTTACAAGCGATTAAAGGCAAAGGATTTATATGAATACGCTTGTAGATACAATTTAATGTATGTATGTACATATGTATAGTTGAGTGAATGTGTTAAAAGTCCTGGTCTTCTTTGAGCAATAACAAAAGTTAGAAGGTTAACAATTTCGCTATTGTGTTGCCCCTTCTTGCGACTCTGTCTGGTTGCTGTTGTTGCCAACTATTTGCTTAGCATCTATTTATGCGTGTATGTATATGTGTAAGTGAGTTTGTTCTGACTGTTGGCGAAATCAACGAACTCAAACGTTATCGCCGTAAAATCTATATAAGCAGCAATGATGAAAGTCAAATTCTGACTAGCTAAACTTGTTCGGAAATTCGATATTGCGGCTTGACGTTAAGGGAGCAAGGTAAGGGGAGAGTGCAAAGTTATATATATTCATACATACATACATATACTTTTACTTGATATAGCCAAAGAAATCCGGAGATATGGCACAGTTAGGCTTTTTGTAATATTATTTGTAATAATAAGTGATATGCGAGCTGGATTTGCTTTTATACGGACTTACTAGTAGCTAAATAGGGAAAAGAAATCATGTTGCAAAAGTCAGATTTAATGCGCACACATCGAAATTTCGTGCATACTATTTATATCCAATTCTGTGTAAGTAATTCGAAACCGGTTGGTACTGACTTTTAATGCGCATCTGCAGCTATTAATGCTGATAATAGGATCGAACCTTTTTTGAAATTTAAGAGTACTACATACAGACATACATATGTACATACATAAAATTAAAAGAAATATCCATATATACATATATAATAATAATAATGAATTGTAATGAGTGTACTGACTTTACTGACTTTTGAAGTTGAAATGGGCATACAAAGCAAAAAATATCGATTGCACAAAATACACCAGACTATATCTACTTGCGCCAAAACTGCCCACACCACCAATGCGGAAATCACTGAAAATATGCTAAATGTTCACATCCTAGTTAAGTAGGCGACCTTGAATGAAATACATACGTACATATGTATGTATATGCATATATGTAGTCTATAAATGAATGTGGCTGCCGACGGCAATGCCCCTTAACCAGAAAGTGAACATGTACGTAGCTGAAATGAATTACGCGTAAACCCAAACAAGTTTCAGTTAAGACCCTGCAGGGATATTCAATAAACGTTCCTCATTCTTTACAAAAAAAAAAAAATATTTGGTGCCCACATTACGTGTTTGGACGAGCTTCGGTGTGCATTTTGATGTTGTTCAATATACAAGAAGAGAAGAGACATACAATCTTATTCCGCCTCCGAAAGGCGAATGGTTTTCATCAGAAGTTGTTTTCTTGACTTTTCCGGCCGAGGGGCGAATGTTTTTAAAATAGAAAAAATGATACCTCTGTAGGTCCGAGTGTTACAAACACGGTGACCATATTTTAGAAATTAAAAAATATTATAAGCTGTTATTTTGCATATATTCATATTCTGCGAGCTTTACCGGATAAGTAATATTAAAAAAGTTCAAGGCAAAAAATAGGACTTATAGCCACATATAGCTGCCATAGCTGACGTAAGGCCTATTTTTTACGCCCAAAAGCAAAATCTTATCACGGGTGCATTTTCCCTTCAACCCAAGCAAAGCTACTAAAGCTGCCGTGGTCCTTCCTGCGATTAGATCTAGTCTATCAAAAATTTTACCTTTGTACATATATACCTGCCATGATAATAAGCGAATGGAAAAGTGTAAAAAGCTAGAGACCACCCCAATTTGAATCTTCAGCGATGGTTCTGAGCTAAAAAAGAAAGTCGGCAGCAAAATCCTTGCGGACTAACTACTACTAAGCATAAACCTGCGTCTATCGAAGTATTATGGTGTCTTTTAAGATGAATTAAGAGATGTAATCTAGTACTCCACCGCCGTCTATTCGAAAACCAGGCATAGATTTAATACCTACAATGCAACAACACCTCTTCCAAGGTAGTAATTCAAAGAAAAATAGTTGTAATCTATTTGGCTAGACAATGCATAATGAATGTAGTCTGAGTTTCTGGACACTGTATGATAGAAATATTCCTAAATTCGATTACGCAATATATTATCACGGTAATACTTATGTATATCACAATGCGGGTTTCTGGCTAAAGTGTGACTTTCTACATTCCCCATTCAGTTCATTCCTAATAATTGTGAATGCAAGAGCCTCGACAACGTTAATGGCAAGGATGACCTTCCCAACTTTCTTGTATTATCTACTCTTTCTTAAAAAATTTTAACTACCAGGCTGTAATATATGAAATACATTAATGTCTGATATCGTATCAACAAAAGTACTTTCAAAGGAAAAGTTTTGAAATAAGGGAAAAAATAGATTTTTCGAAAAATAAATAAAGTCAAAGTACAGCATCATGAGAAAAAGGACTTACTTTTGAAATAAAGTACGGATGGACACCGTAACTATAAATGACTTCTTTCTCCACTTAAAGATTGTTCTCAACTCGACAAGGTAAATATAGTTTTACAAATGCATCAAAGTATGTGTATGGTTTTAGGTAAACTGAGAAAATGACGCATGTATTTCTGAGAGTTGAATACTCGTATTCTCGTAAATATCTTACTAAAAGGATAAGAGTTAACATAAGTTGGGCGAAAATATAAATATGGATACGACATTTTAACAAGTTTTGGCTGTTTTTCTAGCTCTATACTCTACACTATATAACAAAAAACCGGGTAAGTCAACATCTCAAAGTTTGTGCAAGATTTATAAAAAAACGACGAATTTCAACAAACGTTTATTCAAATTTTAAACTTTTTATTCTGAATTTAAAAATTCTAGATGTTAGATATTGCGTTTTATATCGCACATCAAATTTGGTGTCACACTTTCGATTGGCTCCAATTTTTTTTGTGGGTTCTATACATGAAATAATCTAACACATGTTCGGAGAATTCGTTTCTTCTTTTTTTGTCTTTGGAGATATGATCAGTCAAAGTTAGCATTTTTTCGTGATTCTGACTAATCATATACTTCTTCAAACCATTGTATCTCGGGTTCTACTAATCGTAGAGATTCGATCTTAACTGCATTTTAAAGCTAAGAAACGGGCTTAACATTTTTATATACGAGATGATCACGCTTATCCTAAAGCTAACTTAGATATTAACAGTTGAACTTTTTGAAGTTAATTTGCATAGTGAAGATCAGTAAATTAGTTAATTAATTTAAAATTCTACCATCGTAATCCCTGTTTAATTCACTATATAAAATGTGCTTCAAAAAAATGCGGAGTTTTCAAGAATTATTTTTAAAATATATTTATTTGAACAATGAATGAACAATTTTTTGTAATTTGTTTTCGAAAACTTATGTTGATATATATTTAGTAAAGTGTTAAACACCGAGTTTTTGCAAGAGTTTAAATTTTATTGCAGATACCCATAGAATACCTATACCGGTATAATATTTGTACGGCAAGATTTTTCTTTAAGGCGACAAATCCCTAAAAATGGGCGTGGCAAATGTACGACTAAAGTTTGCAAAACGCAGATTTTAGCGAATCGGAGATACGACATAAAAAATAATGGCGCATGTGCAGTTTCATCTAAATCTCGAGCTTTTTAACTAGATTACTTAAAATTTTTTTTTGGGTATACAGTTTTCAATTTTAGTATAACAAAATGCAAGTTTGAAGTGGCAGCAAAATGCTGTTCGTTTTGCCTTTTTTTGTGTTCTTTTGTTGCCGGTGTTACGCAATTTTTTCCATAAAAACTGTGTTCAAAAATTTTTTATATAGAGAAAATGAGCAACACCTCAAAAAATAAAAATAAAAAATTGCCAAAAATCCACGGTAAGTCCTAGTTACTTCCATAAAATTGAAACTTTGTGTAATTTTCCTAACTTTTGTACAAAGTTTAAAATTCGGACTTGCATGATTTTTGTTAGACAACGAGCTATATTTTCATAAATAAATAATAAACATTTAATAAAAAGAAAAAAACCAAAAACACGCATCCCTATTTATATTTTCGCCACTCTATGTATACCAGTATTATGCAGAATGAGCTTTTTCTCTATTACATCCTAATATAAAATGTAAAAAAAAAATCTTGTCACACGTGCCTACGAAATATCCCTCTGCGATTTACATACGAAAGGTGGCTCAGCATATCGTGACAAATAACATTAATTGCGCATGTCATTGTTAGTTGGGTACCGCGATGAAGAAGAGGTTTTTTTTTCGTAGCTGTGTCAAAACGAAATTTGCAACCGTATTTTGATTGTTGGTGAAACCTGTATTCGTCAGTATAATCTGGAGTCCAGACAAGAGTCGTTGCAGAGGAAACAAAGGGGGAGAGCGGCGTCGAAGATATGGGCTAACATTTTCGGGGAAAGTGAGGAAATTTTACTAATTGATTACTTGCCTGGGTCAGCCACATGCGGCAGCCGTATAGAAGAGACGTGGCAAATTGGTAAACAGAGAGTTTTATATGCCAGCCAGCGTGCACATTTACCCACTCGGGCTGCGAGGAATGAGTTTAAAGTTACGGGATTCACAGAAATTAACCACCAATCATGAAGCCTGGACCTGGCTATCAATAACTTTTCCTTTCTTTTTTTAATTTAAAAAAGGAGTTACGGGAACAGAGATGAAGAATGTCGTTTGAAGAGAAATCTTAATAATATTTTTTTCAATGCACTTTCCAACCCAAGAGCAAATATAAAGAGTCGGGGGGATATTTTCGTCCACCTCGGTATCCGTTGCCACACGAACGCGACTCTCTAAATAATACTTTGTATCTGAAAGTTTTTGTATGTCATGACCGAAAATATCCCGCGGAAGAAGCTTTTTAAAAATTTCACATGATTTTATATGGACAAGCACAGCGTAAGAGCTTTTTCTCATAAACACTGAGCATACTTCGTATAACATCTTTTTTGATTTGAAGATAAAGGATTCTGATATCAGGGATACAACCAAAATTGAAACTCTCTAGAGAGAGTGTTGCCTGATGTCCATCTACCTAAAAATGTGACGATAAGAAAGAGCTTTTACTCTTAGCACGTCCGCCGTATATGTTTCCGCCGTGACTGATCTAACTAAAGAAAAAATGTGAATAGCGCGCTGCATATCATCTATAGAAAGTTTAAGAAAGCCATTCACGCGGGCAAGGCGGTAGCCATCGGTGAGCGAAAAGAGTGATGGCCAGAGAGCGTCTTTGCTTCCTGCGGTATACGGTTGTACCTTAATTTGCCTATAACACAGTAATGGGAATTGCTTTGCCTGTAGGCAGAGCTTTTTTGATCTTTCTGTACATTTCCTATTGATGCGTGCAGCGTAAAAGCTCTCTATGCCCATCGTTGCTGTAAAAGGGCTCCATTAATCTTCACTTGATTAAGTAATAAAACATAAAATAATTAAATGTCATCACTGTTGGGTTGCTCGATTATTCGCTTTTTTTCCAAGACCGGTTTTTGAGTTATTCGGAAAATTATTATCTGCCTGATCCTGAGTTTCACTTGAAAAAAAATCACCCGAAAATTTATCATCCGCCCATAGCAAAACCATGGAAACCAAAAGTGAAAAGTGAACCGGTTCGGGCAAAATTAAACTCATGATAAGGCTGAATTTGAAAAAAACCGGTTCCCGGTTTTGATTAGGAAGATTTTTTTTTAAATTTACATAGTTTTCATACAGTGAAAATGCTTATGTTGGTATGAAGTCAAGACCAAAAAGTCTTTTATTCTTTAGCTTTTATTTTTTCAAATTCTCGTTCCAGCTATATCAAAAAAAGTTTTTTTTTGGAATTTGCGGTTGCCTTCCGCAGACAATGGCAAACCTCTGAGTGTACTTCGGCCATAAAAAAAAGCTTCTTCGGGAGCCGAGTAAAAGTGTAGATCTCTATATGCGTCACATCAAGACGAAGAAATCGAAATGGAGGGGAAGCTCGGCCGATCACGTAGAAAACGTTTAAGGCGCAAA
The DNA here is from genome assembly GCF_001687245.7 of Rhagoletis zephyria. Taxonomy (NCBI): domain Eukaryota; kingdom Metazoa; phylum Arthropoda; class Insecta; order Diptera; family Tephritidae; genus Rhagoletis; species Rhagoletis zephyria. Next base: position 16,672 of record NW_016164694.1, on the reverse strand, counting down.
GATTTACGTATTTATTGGAATTGATATATTTGCTGCCCATCCTCAAATAATCTAGGTCCTAGGATATAATTTTAAAACTATTTTGGCGTTGCCCTAAAGCTGAAACCGGTTAGTCCGATAAAAAAAATCCGGTTTATTCGATATTCGAAAAATAAAGATGTCAAAAATACCTCTTATTGAGATCCAAAAAAACTGGTGGAAACCGGTTTGGAAAATCCGAGTCAATCACCCCACTGAAAATCTATTAGCGCTCTATTCTGTTTGTTAAGAATTTCTCACAGGCATGCATTACAATCTACAGCGCTTACGCACATGTCACAACATCAAGTTTTATATGTATTTACATACATACACGCATATATATATTTATATAAATCTTGTGAAAAATGTGGGACATGTACAAAGGGGTACATGTTTGTGTCAACATTCCATTTGTCGACCACAAGAAACTAAAAACTTATGCACCAGTTTTTATACTACCCGGTTTGTACGGGTATGCACATAGAGCTCATACGCACTGGCAAAATGAAAATAATTGCCTCATTTTGTTGCAAAAAAAACTTGCATTTTCTGTGTTTTTATTTAATTCATTTACAATATCAAGGTCAATATCAATGTAATAGTGCGGCCGAATGGAGAGCACGTTAAGTTTATGTTGACCAATCTGTGGCGCATGAATGTGGCCATAAGCTGCGGAAAGTGCATTGACTTTGCCATTCCTGTGGCTAGTTGAAAAAGGAAAACCGAAATCAGAAAAACGCATGCTGGGCTTGTAGAGTGGGCACAAGTTACATACGCATGTACATACATACATTTTTCTCTGAAATACGCATGCATTTTATGCGAAGCTTTGTACTCGTTGCTGACTTGCAAGCTTTGATTGTTGCTATGTATGTAACTACATGCATGCATTTTATGGTGGCTTTTCAGTTAGTTTTTTTTTGTTTTTATTTTCATTTGCGGTTTGGTAAATTGATATGCCATGAAATAGCCAATAAAAGTTTGATTATTGTGCACAGCATGGCGCAGCATACACATGCATACATACATATGTACATATGTACATGTGTAGGTACATATGTATCTCTAATAGCAGTAAATCTTAATTAATTTTTGTGGTATTTTATTTCGACACATTTTTAATTTCCCACAGTTTTCGATATAATTTTGTTGCTAATTTAGATTATTTCTTATATAGTGCAACCGCATACCCATAGTATAAATGATTTGCCATACATTAAATGTGGGTATTGTGACCTTGGAAATAGCTTTAGGAATGGTTTAGCGCAAAACAAAAGAAGACAGAAACTATTGATTAAATGTAAGGGAATGTTGATCGCTGTTTGGCTTAATGATCGTTGTTACACATAGCTTTTCTATATACACAAGTAACTAAATGTGAACTTATATAATCGCATATGATCGATATTAACCAAGCCCTTACTAGATAAATGTGTATACATCCATATGCATGAATGGGTAAGCATTAGAGTGGTCCAAAAACAGTAAAGTCGGAATTGTACTGTTCTCACCACCTGGGATTGTTCTATATCGAAAGAAGTATACCCTACTTTTTTATTTTCTATAACATTTCCACGAAAAGTTGTGTTTCCCCCATAAAAAAAAAAACATGGAAAACTTTGGGCGCTTTGAGCGACCTCCAACGATTTTTGATTTCAAAATAAGAAAATAAGGGTATAAATTTTTTCAGTATAGGGCAATCCTAGGGGGTGAGAGCATGAACATTACGACTTTCCTTTTTCCCATGCATTTTTGGACCACCCTAGTAGCATATGGAAATATTGGCTTCAGAGTTTGCGTTTGGAACTGAATATAAATGTAGCAGCTTAAATAGCAACTGGGTAGTTAAAAGGTTCTCGAAATTGAGTGTGGAGGGAAATCCTTATACCTTGGTGTGGGAATCATGCCATAAAGGAGAATTGAGTTTGGCACCACGATAAAAAAAAGAAAAAAAAGAACATTATGGAAAAGGTGCCATCTATTAATGGATTTACGTAAGCTCTTTCTATGGAAAAATAATAATTTATACATATTAGGAGTGCTAGTTACTGTCGAAATTTGACCGCTTTCCTAGTTTTTTTTAGAGGCGTGGGGATGTTTTCAAGCACAGCACGACGATTAGGTTAAAAGAAGCAAAATTGCTGAAAAGAAAATCTCCTTCTTTGGAAGTAAAACAAGACGAAAAATTATATCAAACCATTTTTTTAACAATTTATTAGCGTTACATTTTAAAGAAGCAACGATTCCTCTATAACCAATGTTCAAAAAAAAACCCCTTTGATCCACAAATAAATGACCTTCGTCTGAAGTATCTAAAACTTTTGTCAGAAAATGTGTAAAACTATTTCTTAGCACATGCTACTCATATGGGCCAGGGAGGCTTTACCTTAAGTTATTTCAACAAATTATAACAAAAGTTTTCTCCGGCCTTTTCTGAAAGGTAAATAAAAGCTCTGCGTAGATTTTTGGTGGATAATCTAAAAAAATGCCAAATTTTGAATTGCGTCACTTTTGAAGATCGTGTGCGAATTTTCCATGAGAAAAACAGGTCATACAAAAAGCGAGAATGATTGGAAATTGCGTACGCTGGAACGAGTGCCAAAATAGGACAAATGAATGCGAAGGATTAGTATTCGCAAGCCAATTTAAAAGCCATTTAAAACTTCACAATCTAAAGAATTTTTATGCATTTGTTTCACACGCATGCGAGTACCATTCACCAAAGCGTTCTTTGTGTTTATGTCGCGTGTAAGTAATTCAAAACAGTTTTTTTTCGCACCATTTTATGTAGCAATCCGCTGACGGTTAAATCGTTCAAAGATTCAATAGGGTAATTATTGTCAAAAACGGAATAATATACAAAGGAAGTGGCGCACGTAACGTAGAGAAGGTGTTGCGTCTGACGGGTTCATAAAGTATGATTTTCCTGTACTGAAATTATCATTTTTTGATATTTCACCTGAAATTTGCATATTCCATTACCAAGTGCTTTGAGAAACTTTACAAAATCCACTTCATGAGGAGGGCTCTCATAATACGCGTCAAAGTCAAATGATGGAATGGGGAAAATTTGGACTAAGACAATTTTCAAATAGGGTGACACGGGAACCATGGGAACCATATGTCTCAATCATTCTCGGTAACTCTACAAATTTTAAAAATTCAGGAATTTAGATGATAAGGGCGTGTGTGAATCGGTAACAAAGTTCTATGGGGAAAGCTGTTGAATAATATTTTTACTATGGTGAGAGTTTTGCCAATTTGCTGTGTGAAATGAAATCTTTTTTGACAGCATTGAATTCTTGATAACTGCAGATTTATGCGGCATAAAATATTATAAATCGAAGTGAAATTAATATTTAAGGAAAACATCTACCAACGCTGAGCGCTTTAAGCTTTTATTTAACGAAAAATTTCACACATAAACAATCTTTCCGATTGTCAAAATTTTCTATTCATTTGTCCAAAATTTCACTAGCCTCATATGCTACTGAAATTTTATTCACCTCCTAGTTGTCAAAAATTTACTCGCCGCGAACTTTGTTACCGATTCACACACGCTCTTAGTCGATAAATTTCGACGTATTGGTAGCTCAGTGACTTTCAAAAACACTAAATTCCGATAACTGGATACAATTTGTTAACTCGATAAAATTCTATAACTACAAATTTCGATAAATATCGATAAATATAGATAAATGCGTATCCAGAACTATAAATTTCGATAAACAGTGAATTTCAAAAACACTAAATTCCGATAACTGGATAAAATTTGTTAACTCTATAAAATTCTATAACTACAAATTTCGATAAACATTGATAAATTTAGATAAATGCGTATCCAGAACTATAAGTTTCGATAACTAAAAAATTTACATATCTCGATGTATATCGATAACTCGATTTTAATAGCTCCACGAAACTGTCGACAACATTCGATAACTCGATACATTCTGGTAACTCGATAAATCGATAAGTAGTGACAACTCGATAAATTCATGTACTTCTAGAAATTTCAATAACCCTTTGAAATTTCCAAACACTTCGATTCCACAAACCTACAAATTTCAATAAAACCAACAAACTTCGATAAATTAACAAATATCCATTCGAAAATTTAAAAAAACTCGATACATCAAGAAAACTCAAAAAATTTCGTTAACTCGATAAACTTCGATAATTATAAATTTTGATCATCAGATAAATATCAAGATTTGATTTGTTTCAATAGTGTCATTGAGCTTTGTACCACGATCTGTTTGTTAGAAAAAATGGAAAACAACAATGTCTAAGCGGTTGAAGTTATAGCAGCTATTTCGGAGATCACATCTCCTCATCTTTCCGAAATAGTGATATCCGAAATAGCTGCTAAAACTTCTACCGCTTAAACTTTGTGGTTCTTTCATTTTTCCTAACAAACACAATTTTTGCCTTACGGTATATGTACATACATTCACTAAAATCCAACTATATTTCAAGCCTGACACTTTTACTGATCTTGAGTGTGTCATTTTCATCACCTCAGATTCTCGAGAAATTCAAATATAACAATGCGAAAGACGGGATTTCGCTATATTCGCCGTACCCTTTCAATACGAAACTCCGCTCCGGCGAGCTAACCTGAGCTGAACGAAAGCGTACCTATATTTTATTGTCTTGGCCTTGGCAACAACCTTATTAAGCAATATTAAGAGAGCTAATTCAGCAATAATTGACGAAAACGGGGGGGATCTTCCTTCTTGTCAATTAGACAAAATACACTGAGATTCTAAACTTCTTGCATTTGTCCATCAGACCGAATTCTGCTTAACAGCTCCAGGGTCTTTGCTATTCTAAGCCGCCTTACTGCTATTCCCACTCCGTTTTGCTCGAGTGGAGGGACGTGGGTTGCGTCCCTATACTGTGTTCGGGACTTTTTCATCAAATGTCCCACCCGTGTCGAAATTCCAAACGTTGGGAAGTGTTCCGTTTATATCTAAACAGTACTCTGGTCATCTTTTAGGACCTAGGTTCGATTCTTTGCCTGAGCAACATCTAAATTAGAAAAACGGGTTTCTAACAGCGGCCGTAAAAGTGATCATAAATATGTATATTTTCATAGTCTGATAAATATCTAGTCTATCGGTGCCAAATTGAGTTATGGTAAAGAAATTTAAAGCAATTCATTTAGCAGACGTCGCAAAGCACGCACATTAATGGCTAGTAAATTAATAAAAGAATTATTTTGTATTCGATTTCACACCACTTCCCCTGCACTCCCGTGGGCATTTAACCACAATGGAAAGTTTTAAATAAATTTGATAAGATTTAGGTAATATTTCTAACAGAAGACTTGTTATCTGATTATTGGAGTGGGTAAAATATACATAGCATACAAAGCCGTACAAACCTATTATTCATACCTAATTAATAAGATCAGGTACCTTCACCTTGAATTTAAAAAAATTATCAAGCAGGTTCTGCAATTCTCTTCCGAGTGAATTCCAACGCCTTTCAGTACCCAATAAACATTGGGCTTGGTTAGCAATTCGAAAATGATTGGAGTCGATTTCGAGTCTTACCTCGATAACGAATGTGCAATAGGTTAGTATTCGATTCGAGAACTAAGCCATTCTCCAGCAAAACGGCACCTTCGTTATCCAATGTACTTTCCCTTCGTTATGAATTCGAAATCCAGCCCATTATCGAATTGAAATTTTATTGTGAGAGAGCGATTGTGTTATATTTTCCTTCGAGAATGAGCTGGATTTCACATTCTCTCTTGTTAATATGGTTTTAATTTTTTTTCGAACCCATTTTGAGTGTATTTCAAATTTTCTCTGAACGTTGGTAACCCGAGGTTGGTTATGAGTTCGTTCTCAGTTCGATATGCACATTGGATATCGAAGGTACTTTTCGAACGTTCGGCAAAATGTTTATAGAGTATGAATTCAAAGTGACTTTGCTTGAAATTCACTCGGAAGTGAATTACAGAATCGGCCTGTCTACATAATTTAAAAAAGTATCAGGAATTTCGTTTTACTAATATCGAAGAATGTATTCGAAAACATTCGAAGAATATATGAGAAAAGTGCGCGTTCACTTCATATAGTAGGAATTATTTTTTCCATGGAAAATGCGCCTTTTTAAGTATTTTTGTACCATTTGAGTAGTAGTTGCGTTTAAGATGCAGGGTATAGCAGATCGAATTGATAGAAGGAAGATGTTTTGTTTAACTATGGATAAAAAAGGAAGGAGATTGATATTAGCGAAAGACAAATTATAAAAATGGTAAGAGTCTTCGGAAAATCGCAAGAATCATTGGCAGGCAGAATTCATCAATCCAAGGAGTGCTTAACAACTTCAAGCAATCGAAATTGTATGAATCCAAAGCTCGTTCAGGACGTCCATAAAAACTGACGGAGAAGGAAAAGCGCAACAAAAACGTCCTTGTGAAGGCTAATCCACGACGGGTATCAACCAGATCGCAAAGGAGATACATATAAAGAAAGTTCCATAAGCAGGTATGTCCGGATACAGTACGAAAAACTCTTGAAAAGGCCGGATTTCACGACAGGGTCGCACGAAAGAAGACCTTTATTTCAAGAGTAAATCAACTTAAGCGGATGGTCTTTGCAAAGGAGCAGTTAAATAAGCCTCCTGAGTTTTGGAATAGAGTCATTTTCTTAGATGAAAGTAAATTCTGAATTTTTGGTATAAAAGCCTATTTCCACCAATTATTTCAACATGGGGTGATTAGCAATGTTTATTTATTAATTTTTGCTTCCATACTTTCGTTTGCTTGTACTTAATATGACCAATTACCCCATTCGAGTGATAATTTCGTTTTTCCAATGGGCATAAACTATAGTTAAGGTTTGGTGGAAATGGCCTATAAAAGCTCGCAGTGTTGTGTGGAGAAAACTCGAAACAGCAGTTCATAAGCTTAACCTTGTGCCTACAGTCAAGCACGGTAGTGGAGGTACAATGGAGTGCAGTTTATAGAATCGATAAAGCACAAACATGATTATCTTGATATTTTAAAACCTTTTCAAGAGAGAGTGTAACTTAACTGGGACGGGGCGAACGATTTATATTCCAAAACGGCAAAGACCCGAAGGCATACGGCAGAGACTTTTAAGCTGTGGCTGCTCTATAATATTCCAAAACAACTGCATCAACCGCCAAGATTACCGGACCTAATCCCCATAGAGTAATTATGGTCGTACTTGAAAAGAAAATCCGGCAACGTACTATAACCAGCAAGGAAGTGCTAAAACATGTCCTTAAAGAAGAATGGAAAGCACTTAGTCCAGAAAAACTGCGAATTTAGTTGAGTCAATGAAAAAACGCTTTCTAGAGGTCATAAATAGACGTGGTAACCAACTACATAGCTATTGAAGTCATGAATTTCCTTTCTTTAATTATTCTTGAAGTGCATTCAAACTTTTTCTGTTCTGTTTGAATTATAATTTTTTTTAATGTGTTCTCATTTTAAATTTAATTAACGTATTGATGCGGAATTTTGTGTAGGAATTATTTAATTTCTAAATAAACTAAATAAAAAACTATAAAAAAGTTTTAATTAACAATTATTAGTTTTAAAATTTTCGCACTGCAATAAAAATGGAAATGGGTAAACTTAGACCTTTTATGCCATGTTAAGGGAGATTTCGTCAAAATCGCTTGTATATCAAGTTCCACCCAAAATTTGAAGCCATTCCCCCATTACCTCACAAAGTACAAATTGCACCAAAATGGGGAATTCTCCGCCAATTGGCATCACTGGTATTACACCATGCCTTTACCCTTTCGTGGTCGGTTCCTTCTGCGTGGAAACGAGCGCAAGCATGACGAAGCAAGATTTGTTATTAAATGAAAACGTTTCATTTTTAAGCTGCGCGCTGAGTTGCCGCCAAAGCAACAAATAACTAACTATTTATATTGCATTTTTTTCGATAAAAAATCATTAAATCTTGGTGAGTGTTTACTTGAGACGCATAATAAGCTTGATAGAGAATTAATGGCTATTAAATAACTATGACAGTAGATGTCGGTAGAAATTATAAACAACACAGAAACATTGCGGCTAGAAAGAACTCCTATGATGAAACTTAATAGTGAGTAATGAGCGTTTATAGTGTGTTTATTTAGTTATTGTTGATTGCTCAATTTTGTTTTTTTTTATTTTTCAAATCCGAACTAATGTTAATTGACAGCTTTGTTTGAAGCCTTCTTATATGTTTGTACATACACACATATTTCTTCAGAGACTTGCCGCATATGTGCAAGTGTATTAAGGTTGGTATTTTTTTTCGTATTTGACGATATGCTGTTCGTAAATGTTTATGTAAAAACCCGTAATAATTGAAACCAATTAGCGTAAACGAAGTACAGTTAATTGCCTTTTAAACAGCAGCTCTAAAAATATGCTCAATACCTATTATCCTGGCTAAAGCAAACACGCCGTCCCATGGGCATTGAGGCCAACTAAACACTTTTAACTTACATCTGTATGTACATATGTGTGTTCGCATACCTGTAGCAAACAATTACATGCAAAATGCGGATAATCCTCATTGTCAATACAACAAAAAAGTTTAATGCAAAAACCAAGCCAAACAAGAAAAGCGAAAAAGATTGCAAAATAATTGCAAAGAAAAAAGAATATACATAGATATATATGTATATATATTTTTTTCGAAAACCATAAATAGCAGAATATGCGAAAAGGGCATTATTCTTTGCAAAATCAATGTAGAAATAATGCGTGCTTTGTTGTGTGTACATTTGTATGTGTGCGGACTGCACATTCTGTTTTGGCAAGCCATCAGCCGCTGCAGAAACATTACATTGAAGAATGAAAAAGTCGACTTTATCCGACAGTTGGAATAAGAAATTTGCTGTTGCTATTCCGGCTAATGGCCTATTGATTTGTGTACCTACATGGAACCGTCAGCCTTAATCTCCTCACACACACACACGAACACGCTAAGCGGAGTGCAAAATACATAGTCTGAACAGCCAACAGAATGACTTTAAATTAAAAAGTGAAACGCATGCGCAGCAGCGGCCATTCTTGGTGCTGTGTGAGTTCGAGTCCTTTTCATGGTGGCGCAGGAAATATTAACAGTTCATATAATTGGCATTTGAAGTAAAATAGTCAAAATGCATTATTTGTTTGCAGTTGGCTGCTGCTTGCTGTTACTATGGCTGCTATCTCTCATTCAACTATATATTTCGTTGTTTGCAAAACCGCTGCGGACAAAACAGCTTCTTTTTCATCTATTCATCTTGGTTTTTTGCATTATTACGCCTTTGTTACTCTATTTAGGCGGCGATTGTTTACGCGTTTGTTTACTTTTTGATTTTATGCTGCAGTTAATTGCATCTTGGCTTTGTTTGCCTTGTGCAAATAAATTTTCACATGATGCAATTTTCTTCGTTTTATTACGATCAACGTCTATTATTTTGAGGGAAGTAGAGATGTCATCTTAATTTGTTAAAGAATTTGATGAAATTGTGAAATAATTGCAAAAACAGGTACGAGATATAACAATTACTTAGAGATGTTGTCCAACAAATAACAGGCGATTTTTAGAAAATGTTTGCTAGTGCGATTATTGGCATTTTGTAAAATTTTTTGAAGAAGTTGTGAATGTTGCTGGCAAGGNGAGATGTCATCTTAATTTGTTAAAGAATTTGATGAAATTGTGAAATAATTACAAAAACGGGTACGAGATATAACAATTACTTAGAGATGTTGTCCAACAAATAACAGGCGATTTTTAGAAAATGTTTGCTAGTGCCATTATTGGCATTTTGTAAAATTTTTTGAAGAAGTTGTGAATGTTGCTGGCAAGGTGCTTACATATAAGGTGGTAGCAATTGCATATATTTAAGTAAAAGTCCCGCGTATTTTGTTATTTCCTTTTGGTAAATCAGGATAACTAAACGAAGGGAATAATTTTCGCCATTTCGTTTTGTTGACATCCTGAAGTTACACGATTTCGCCATGGATGACATTCTGCTGTACTAGTACAAAGACAAAAATATCATATCAGCTGTTCCAGTGACACCACCTTGTAAAGATGCGCCTTGGTTACGAGGAACAAGCCGCATTAATATGAGGTGATAGCAGGAGTACAACAACACAAATTTACATACATGTATTTTCGAGGCGTATTTATATAAGGTGGTGTTGTTTGATCAGCTGTGAGTAGCGTTTGATTGTCCAAATTTGTATTTCGCTAGTGAGTGAGTGAGAAGGGACAGTGTTCGTATTTTTAGTCGCCCTTTTCCCCCACTACAGAGGGGATGCTATACAATACGGTAAACATGTGTTCTCCGAATAAACGCTTGCAAGACGTAAGAATCACCGCGCATAAGGGGGACATTGCTCACCCGAATCATTCATCCGTAACATCCCGGAAAGCAGTGAAAAATTGAGATTGGCATGTTACGCAATCGCCGATACGATGAAAAGTTTGAGGGCTTTGGAAAGTCTAAGATGTAGCATCTGCAACTTCCCCCAGCACCCCCGAGGAAGTTATGCTTCGCGACAGTCCAGTATGGAGCGGAATTCTACGCAAAAACAGTCTTATTCTATTTTTGACAAAATACGTACCGCCGCCAAATAAGTAGTTGTATATGAGTCAACGGATGATGGAATATAAAACATACCACCGATAATTGGCGGCCGTTGTGGTGTAGCGGTTAACAGAGCGCGCCACCAGGCCCTGCGGTCAAGCCCAGTCTCCGACCAACTTCAAAAAAATAAAAAACCAAACACGTTTTTTCTAATATGTAATTTAGCACTTATTATTTCATTAATTAATTATGTAACTCAACCTTACCGGAAAGTCTTCCTTTATTTGCACTTTCTTATGCCGATCAAAACTGAATGACGCCACAGTTATTGATTTCTAGAAACAACTGAAGTTATAGTAGGAGATCCGACAAGGGCCCATCACCCATCTGTTTAAGGATGAAATCTACTTTGTATGAAACTTAACGTGTTAGGAAATATTCGGCGAGTGTGTTGGCTGAAAAAATCCTGGCCAGGATATTTTTAATTAATTATTCAAAAATTAATATTTTTTTTTTAAATTTCGCACTCATTTGTTTCATGAACAAATTCCATATACACCAATAGAAAGCATAAAGCCTACATAGAATGTGTTAAACAGATGAATGAAAATTACAAGTGTTACCTACCTTTTCATAAGTGCCAACGCGATAGGTAGGCCAGAAGGAAAAATAGACAACCCAACGTTTTCTCATTATATAGGCTTAATATTTTCGTTTGGTATATAATTTATTCATTAAACAAATGAGAACAAAATTTAAAAAAATTTATTAAAAATATCCTGGCCCGGCCGTTTTTAGCCAAACCATTGGTGAAATATTTAACAACATGAAACATATGGGCGAAGGTCGTGCTCTTGTCGAATCTTGCATTGTTAGAGCTGGCAGAAAACCGTCAAACGATCAAAGTAACCATTTTATTAAAAATAAGTAGGGCTGAAAATCCACTGCGCGCTCAGCGAAAAGTTTAATAGCTCAAATAATGCTGGGATTTCATATTCAATTGACGTTCATGTCCACTGGCTGCAACAAATCACCCGAATAATTGCATCCAGCAAACGCCAGCGATGTACATATTTAGAAGTTATAAATAAATTTTAATTGACGCCATTTTGTATTTAACCCAGTAAAATCAGATGTCACTTCGCTTTGACATTTTTTTATTGGCAAATATTTGTCCTGCACTTAAATGGATTTCAGNTTTATATAAGGTGGTGTTGTTTGATCAGCTGTGAGTAGCGTTTGATTGTCAAAACTTTGTATTTCGCTAGTGAGTGAGTGAAAAGGGACAGTGTTCGTATTTTTTGTCGCCCTTTTCCCCCACTACAGAGGGGGATGCTACACAATACGGTAAACATGTGTTCTTCGAATAAACGCTTGCAAGACGGAGGAATCACCGCGCATGAGGGGGAAATTGCTCACCCGAATCATTCATCCGTAACATCCCGAAAAGCAGTGAAACATTGAGATTGGCGTGTTACGCAATCGCCGATACGATGAAAAGTTTGAGGGCTTTGGAAAGTCTAAGATGTAGCAACTGCAACTTCCCCCAGCACCCCCGACGAAGTTATGATGCGCGACAGTCCAGTCATTAATCAATTATGTAACTAAATCTTACCGGAAAGTCTTCCTTTATTTACACTTTCTTATGCCGATCAACACCAAATGACGCCACAGTTATTGATTTCTAGAAACAACTCAAGTTATAGTAGGAAATCCGACAAGGGCCCATCACCCATCTGTTTAAGGATGAAATCTACTTTGTATGAAACTTAACGTGTTAGAAAATATTCGGCGAGTGTGTTGGCTGAAAACATTCTGGCCAAGATATTTTTAATTAATTATTCAAAAATTAATATTTTTTTTAAATTTCGCACTCATTTGTTTCATGAACAAATTCCATATATACCAATCGAAAGCGTAAAACCTACATAGAATGTGTTAAACAGATGAGTGAAAATTACAAGTGTTACCTACGTTTTCATACCTGCCAAAGCGATAGGTAGGCCAGAAGAAAAAATAGACAACCCAACGTTTTCTCATTATATAGGCTTAATATTTTCGTTTGGTATATAATTTGTTCATTAAACAAATGAGAACAAAATTAAAAAAAAATTTAATTAAAAATATTCTGGCCCGGCTTTTTTTTAGCCAAATCACTCGTGGAATACTTACTAACACGTTAAATTTCGTACAAAATAGGTTTCTTCCATTAAACATATGGGCGAAGGTCGTGCTCTTGTCGAATCTTACATTGTTAGAGCTGGCAGAAAACCGCCAAACGATCAAAGTTACCATTTTATTAAAAATAAATAGGGCTGAAAATCCACTGCGCGCTCAGCGAAAAGTTCAATAGCTTAAATAATGCTGGGTTTTCATATTCAATTCAGTGCCCATGTCCACTGGCTGCAACAAATCACCCGAATAATTGCATCCACCAAACGCCAGCGATGTACTAATTTAGAAGTTATAAATAAATTTTAATTGACGCCATTTTGCATTTAACCCAGTAAAATCAGATGTCACTTCGCTTTGACATTTTTTTTATTGGCAAATATTTGTCTTGCACTTAAAAGGATTTCAAGCAGAACCCAGCCAGCAAAATCATTGTAAACGAGCTCATAACTGGATATTTTCTCGAAGAAAAACCGGCTAAAAAGTCGTTTATGATAGCCGTTTACGATTCGTTTTCGAGTACTTTTTCGCTTGAAATTGTCGAGCGCCTACGAACAGTCGTAAACGGATCGAAAAAGCATTCGTATGCGAATATTATATATTATAAAATATTGTGGTTCAAGATAAATTTCCAACAGAATGAAAACTTTTTGCTTGTGCTGACAAATTACTACAACCCTCTTTCTTTTATTTTTTTTTGTTTTATCGTTTACGAGACTTTCTCTAACTTTTCGCCGCTCGAGAATCCCTCGTAAAACATAGGGCCGGTTCCTCCAACTCAACTTAACTTAGTTTAGCCAAGAATAAGCTGTGCAAGAGGTAGGCTAACTTTTGACTTAAGTCCAAAAAATGGCTAAACTAAGTTAAGTTGAGTTGGAGAAACCAGCCCATAATGTTCGTAATATGTACGTTTCCTTGCTGGCTGGGAATATTCGTTCCGACATCACATTCTACCTATACATAAATATATAAGAGAAATATATTTATAGACATAAACTAAAAGACATTTGGTGGCAATTGACGCCAGCGAAGTCAGGCAAATAAACAGCAACAGCAACTACAATTTTATGAGTTACCAGCCCTACCAGCAGAGCAGCAAAGAGATTAACTGCAACAAAAAAAAAATCAAATAATAAAAACTGTTACTCAATTTAAGCGCTTTACATGGGAAGTAATTTCTGAAGTACCCTCGAGAATAGGCAAAACTAACAGCCGTTTTTGCCCAGGCCGAGGCACATATGTGTGTACATAAAAAATTTGCATTCTCCACACTGATTCAATGCGCTGATTTGGTGCTGGTAAGGATTAGCGCTGAGTGCCGAAATATGGCGGCAGTCAATCGGAGTAGATCGCGTTAAGCGACAACACCGGCCACCACCACGGCTCCGTGCGCTGGCTCGGTTTGGCTTGTCAGCTTTGTGTGGGCCACAATCGCACAATGCCAACTGCTGACAACGGTAATGGTAACGTTAACGACAGCCATCCCTTTAGCCTTTAGCCTCCTCATTATGTGCAGGATAAGTGAGTCGATGACAAACAGCTTTAACAATAAAAAGCAAATAACGCATACCGCAGATACTTCAGTGTGTCATAAAGTTTGAACAAATGCTTAGTTAAGTTTGTGTGTACGTTTGTACGTAGTAGGTTTGTTTATGCATAATCGCTAAACGCCGTTGTAAAATGTAGTGAAGATGCGCGCGCCCTTAGCGAAAGAGGGATGTTGCAATGGATGACACAAATGAGCTGGGAAATCATACGACGATGCGTGGCATTTAGGAAATGCTCATAAGTGAATTCCGTTGACAGCGGAAGGACAACGGAAAGTTCGTTTGTGACAATGTCACTTGAAGTGCTTGTGTGTGTGTGTGATAGGTTTGTCTATCGTCGGCAACATTTTACAAATTGACGCATATGTACCCTGCGGCGTAATGTTCTAGTGCCAAACTGGTATGGTACTAGAGAATTCAGAATCATGACTAGCGCACATTGACACCCTTTTGCATGCCAGCAACTGGCGAATTTAACATTGCGATGTACTACGAAGTGCCAATTCCCACCGCCGCATCCCTTCTTCTATACTTCCGAACCAGTTTGAACCTCATTTGAAAACCAGTTCAGCGCAGAGTTGTATCAGAAAGCTTTCTGCTTCAATCAATCAGAGAGAGCCAAAAATTTTATTTGACATGCCAACCTTCAATTTTTATTTTTTTTTGTCAAAAATATTTAAAACTAAAAATGATCAAAAAATATCAAAATTGTATCCATGTCTGCCCGCCAAAAAGAGGCCAAAGCGATAAACAGTTATTTTCCATCCGGCCTCATCATACACAGAGATAAATTTACAAAAAGCTCTTTTTCATTTAACAAGTTAAATGGGGGCAATTTGAACGTAATATTAGCTAGATGTAGTTTTAAAAAGTTAAATGAATTAGGTTTTTAAAAGTACCACATTTGGTTGCTTTTGAACTGGTGGACTTGTAGTTTCTATCGAACTGGTTTGATTTTGGCGATAAAGAACTAGTACTGAAATAGAACTTTGGTTCACTAGTTCGGGGTTTCCCTGCAGGGTACATATGTAGGCATGTATGTATGTATATCGTAGCATTATGTCGTGAGGACTGGTGAAAAGCAGCTATGCGTTGGTTCGTTTAATTTTAATGAGGGTCACAGCCACGTTATTGTAAGTTATCATAGTTTTTTAAGCCTCTACTATTTAGTTGGACTATGTCAATGTGTCAATGGGGGTTGCATAATTTATAAACTGTCACAGTATTTTCATAATTGAGTAATATTTAGTTGTTGGCAAGCTTTACATAAGTAATTGCTTATAATCATTGGTAATGAAGTTGTATCGGCTTGTATTGCTTAAAATCATTCTTCAATTCGAATAATAGGGAAATTTCCGTAAATACTTATTCCAAGCGGGAACCTAATAGTGATCTGCATTTGGATCTTATAACAAAAATGGGTTGGCCTTCAATTATACGCAACTGGTTTTTTGAGAAGCCTTTTCAATCCAGATATACACTCGTAGGTTTGGCATTAAAAGCCTAGGGGTGACTGCTGGTAGAAACAACTGTTTTCTAATTAAGATTTTGCTCGGACCAGGGATCGAACCCAGGTCCAAAGTAGTGGTAGTACGCACCTCTAACAATTCAGCAAAAACTGTCGTCTATCTCAATTGAAATACGTACATATATTGCTCTCAAGCGTATTTGAATCACATAAGGATCCGTCAATGTCAATGTAAAAGGCCCTATACACATGGGCGTAGCCAGGTAGGGACAGGGGAGTGCTCGAGCCCCCCTAACTTTCAAATTTTCCTTATATATGTATATATAAAACAGTACCCTGAAATGCCAGCTTAATAGGTATATCGATATTTTTATCAATTTTATTGATATTTTTATAGATTTTTTTAATCGGTTTGTGTATTGATATTTTTATAGAATTTTGTTATTGATATTTTAATCGTTTTTGTTATCGATATTTTTATCGATGTTGCTATCGATTAATTAATCGATATTTTTATCGGTATATTTATCAATATTGTTGTCGAATAATAATCGTGTGAACACATGATTTTACATGCCATCACATGACGTTAAATTACATGATATGACATGACATCACATCACATGGTATGACATCACATGATATATGATATCACACGTTATGGCATCACATTATATCATCAAACCACATGTTATAACATCATATGACCATGGGCGTAGGCAGAACGAAATTTAGGGGGGGCCCATACAAGAAAAATCAAAACCAATAACTTACTTACTAAAAAATTGTTTATTATAGTTTAAAATTATTGTAACCTTCTTCTTCTTCTTTTTTGGCGCTGTAACGGCCTCAGCGATTTTGGCCGAGTTCAGCAAAGCACGCCAGTCGTTTCTCC